>NW_022196912.1:2126012-2129447 GCF_008632895.1 Mastomys coucha | reverse complement strand
AGAGAGAGAGAGAGAGAGAGAGAGAGAGAGAGAAAGAGAGAGATTGGGGGGAGAATGCACTGCCATGGTGTACATATGGAGATCAGAGGATAATGCTTGGAATTCATCTCTCATCTTCTTCCAACTTTACAGATATCTCAGGGATTGACCTGAGCGATGGACTCTCCTATATCTATTAGCAATCAAGGAAATGCTCCAGAGATATGCTTACACACCAATCTGATGGAGGTAATTCCTCAAGTGAGAGGGAGGAAGGGGTTGAGTAATGTGAGAAATAAGGAAGAAAAAAGGAAGGGATAGAAAGGAGGAGAGGGAAGGAGAAAGGAAGGGAGACGAGTCTTGCAGAATTAGACAGCAATCACCTTTACCCATTGAATCATCATGCTGTACCAAATTGTACCCAACATAAAAAATATAAGAATGATGAAGTCATTTTTAATTTGCACTTTGGATAGAACCCAGAGCTTTAATCTGTTTAATTAAATAAAACATTAGAATATAGCAGTACATAAATATGGTAGTTTGCTTCTTAGTAGCCTTAATAATTCTGGCCAAGGAAACTCTATAGTTCAGTGAAGTTAAACCTTTTAGCCAAGGAAATAGTATGTTAGTAAGTATCAATCATTTAGGCAAATGGATAATGATTTATATAATTCCTGATACATTTTTCTGTTGGTAGTAAATGAAGAGATAGGCCTAGTAAACAGTGATAAGATGACAAGGAGAGAAGGATCAAATACTGTCATTACAGACAGCAGAAACAGCAACATGGGTGTTGCAATCAATACTATGCAGCCTTCTAGAAGGGCTGCTTCAGTTACCTGATTGACCATGAAGATCAGGGCATCAGACCAGCTACAAAGGCCACACCTGTCCTTCGTTTCCTCATTTTATAGTGAATATGAATGGAAGCATTTGTGTTTGTTCTCAAACACACATAATTATTTTATTATGCAATCAGATGCAACTCTGAAAATATTACTGGTCTTGTTTAGAATTCTGCCACTTGAAACATTCCCAAGTGCTGAAGAAGTGTAATATTCATATAGAGAAATATTAACCAAAGTAAGACCTGGATGCATTTTTTTTTTACTGAAATTACATGGCAATGATATAAGACACTTTTGTAAAACATGTGTGACTAAATTTAGTATATTATTAGGGGAATTTTGTTGTATTCACTTTAGTGCTATTTCCTCCTAAATCAATAATTTATCTTGAGCCTATATTTGAATAATATCTGCTATAATCTAATGAAGCCCTGGATCTTCTCAAATTTGTTGTGTAGCTAAGCATGATTTTGTCCTTGAAATCAGATCCTCCTGCCTCTACTGGGATCACAAGCATGCCCTGTTATGCCGAGTTATGTGATGTTGGGACCCAGTTTTACTGTCTCTTATATGCTAGGCAACCATTCTAACAATTGGGCTACATACACAGGTCAAAGTTTTACTTTTATATAAACATGTTATGAAAGTTTATGATGAGAAAAGACTGTCAGAAAATTTTTTTCTTAACCTTGTTCATTAATTATCCCATTACTCTAATGAATGCTATGACATGCTTTAAGTGCTAGGTAGAGGACAGAGATGTATAATAGGAATGAAAATCTCTACCATGCACAGCATGTCATACTGTTGAAGCAAACAGGAAAACACAAGGCTATTTAAGATTTCATCATCTATTGTTTCATAGAATGAAGGGTGACAGTACGGAGAGTTGTTATTTCTGATCATGTGGATAGGCTGTATAAAAAGTTGACATTTGAACAGGGATGAAAATGGAGTAGAGAGGTGTGTACTAACAATATCTTGAGAAAAAACATGCACAGGGACCAAGTGAAAAGGTCCTAGTGCTGAATATGACTTTGGGATGCTGTAGTTAGACAATAAAGGCTTAAATATCAAAAAATAATTTTAGATAGAAGTTGTGATCTTCCTTACATTAAAAGGTCATTACTTAGATACCAGCAGCCCAGCAAGCAATACCACCTAGAGTAAGTAATGGCAAATTATTTACATCAAATATGGCAGATCATTAATCGCTCCCAACATAAGACAATTCTCTTACTGACGAAATAATACAAGTTAGTACAAAATTCACTTGGTGCCATTACAGAGAAAACTATAATTATCATTACCCAGATACAGAGTTATTTAGTCATTCAGGGAGTTACCAAGGGTACTGTTTTAGTAACTGCAATTGTCCAATATTTCAAAAATATCTTTTAAGGTTTTAAGATAGGATCATGTGGGGCCAGGCTGTCCTTCAGTTCACTATGGAACCAAGGCTGGCTCTAAACATGTGACGCTATTGCCTCTCTACGTCTAGTGGTAGAGCTGGATGTACAACACCATGCTTGTATTTACAAAACTATCTCAACATGTAATTCTTTTTTTTTATTTAAGTTTTATTGCATTCTGATGAGAAAAGATACATACTTTCAATTTATCTAAATTTGTTAACACTTAAGAACGTATTTTAAGTAAGTAGAATTACATCAGATTCTTCTTTCCCTTTTGTACCCGAACTCCTCTCAGAGACCCCCCTTCAATACCTGCAACATCTTTCTTTTTTTATTTTGTTATATTCTTTAAAATTTATAAAATATTGTAACAATAAAAATGAGTATTATAAAAGTTGTTTAATATAAAACAACAATAAACTGCACAGTCTTATGTACATGCTTGTCTACAGCAATACTGAAAATACGTTTTTCTCAATACAAATTGTAAATGACTCCAAACATATTAACTGTATATTTTAAAATAATATATCACTACTAGTTTTTTAAATGAACATAAATATATAAAGTATTTTTGTTGGTTTGTTTGTTTTGTTTTTAGTAGAACTTAAAATCTTGGCTTTTACTGTAGTACAAGCCCAGAATAAGAACAAATTTTAGACACTGGAGTTCATTGTAATAAGGCTGTACTTCAATGACCCTCACATCACCAAAGGGTTTTACCTCCATAGTAGCTAAGCTAAGAATTGACAGTTCTGTTGTGCCAAGAAATGAATTGTAGGTAAGATTTTTGGATACAGATTTCCTGCCATGGTCAAAGCTTTTTGACTCGAGTCATTGTCTTCATTCTCAGCCCACAGAGAACAGGTTACAGTGGTACATCTACACAATGGAGTACTACTCAGCTATTAAAAACAATAAATTTATGAAATTCTTAGGGAAATGGATGGATCTGGAGAATATCACCCTGAGTGAGGTAACCCAATCACAAAAGAACAAACACGGTATGCACTCTCTGATAAGTGGTTATTAGCCCAGAAGTTTGGAATACAGGAAGAACAACCCACAATCCACAAGGAACTCAAGAAGAAGGAATACCAAAAGGTGGACATTTCATTCCTTCTAAAAGGGGGAACCAAATACCCATGGAAGGAGTTGCAGAGATTAACTATGGAGCAGGGACTGAAGGA
>NW_022196912.1:2117982-2125541 GCF_008632895.1 Mastomys coucha | reverse complement strand
TTTTGGAGGGGAAACTGGGAATGGAGAAATTTACATGTAAATAAAGAAAATAACTAAAAGAAAAAAAAAGAAATGGTGTGTGTATTAATATGACCTATCCATGAGGTCATTCACCAACTGTTTCAATGAACAATGGTTCTGATTGGAGGGTGGCACAGACATTAGGTGTGGGTAAAAATCTGGTTCATTGGCTGTGATGATTTTGAAAAGCATTCATCTCAGAAAAAGAGTAACTTATAATCCTCTTCTTCAAAATTGATACAATAGTTACAAACATCAAGGAAAGCATTCAGTCTCACTCTTTGTTGTTCTCTTACAAGTCACTTCCCAAGTTAATTGGCTACTTTCTTTTGGCTGTATAATTTTTTTTGAAATATGTAAAATGTTCTGAAAACCATAGTATAGTGTAAAAACATCAAATAAACAATCCTACTAATAGAGAGGCTGAGATAGGAGAAGCATGATTTCAAGACCATTATGTAGTACACAGCAAGACACTGTCAGGTACAAGCAAACAGAAAGTGTATATGGATTGTACAATGTTGGACCCATTTCTCCAATTACCAAATTAGAGAGACCACTGGATGATAGCCAACAAATTTCTAATTTCTCATACTTTTGGATTTCAATTGATTAGGATACATTGGTAATATTAATTTTCATATTAAGAGATGTTAAGAAAAAGTAACTTCTCAGCCTCTTCTCTTTACTTTCTTCTCCTTCCTTACTTTTCTCTCCACATGGCCGGCCTCTACTTTCCTATTTCTTCTCTCTCCTTTCTATAATAAAACATCTTACAATGATGAAAAAAAAATTGAAAAATTACTTGTTACTTCCTGTTATTTTTGTTGTTAGAGGTGGAATTAAGTTTGTGTGGGTTTGTTGAAAGATTACTTTCTTGCTTCTTCTAGGGTGTAGTTTTGCTCCTTATGTTGATGTTTTCCATCTATTATCCTTTATAGGGCTGGATTTGTGGAAAGATATTGTGTAAATTTGGTTTTGTCATTGAAATATCTTGTTTTCTCCATTTATGGTAATTGAGAGTTTTGCTGGGTATAGTAGCTTGGGCTGGCATTTGTATTCTCTTAGGGTCTGTATGACATCTGGCCAGGATCTTCTGGCTTTCATAGTCTCTGGTGAGAAGTCTGGTATAATTCTGATAGGCCTGCCTTCATATGTTACTTGACCTTTTTCCCTTACTGCTTTTAAAATTCTTTCTTTGTTTAGTGTATTTGGTGTTTTGATTATTATATGGTAGGAAAAATTTCTTTTCTGGTCCAGTCTATTTGGAGTTCTGTAGGCTTCTTGTATGTTCGTGGGCATCTCTTCCTTTAGGTTAGGGAAGTTTTCTTCTATAATTTTGTTGAAGATATTTACTGGCCCTTTAAGTTGGAAATCTTCACTCTCTTCTATACCAAATATCCTTAGGTTTGGTCTTCTCATTATGTCCTGGATTTCCTGGATGTTTTGCTTTTTGCATTTTCTTTGACTGTTGTATCAATGTTTTCTATGGTATCTTCTGTATTCTGTATTTTGTATGTATGTATTCTATTTGGTATCTCTTGTATTCTGTTGTTGATGCTTGCATATATGACTCCTGATTTCTCTCCTAGGTTTTTTAACTCCAGGATTATCTTCCTTTATGATTTTTTTTGTTTTATGATGTATTTTTTATTAGATGTTTTATTTACAATATCTCCTTTCCCATGTTCCCCTCAAAAAAAACTGAATAAAATAAAATAAAATAAAAAAACAAAAACTAAAACAATTCCCTGTTCCATCCCCACTCCCCGTGCTCACCATCCAACACCCTCCTGCTTACTGGCCCTAGCATTCCCCTACACTGAGGCATAGAACCTTCACAGGGCCAAGGTCCTCTCCTCCCATTGATGACCAACTTGGCCATCCTCTGCTCTACACATACTGCTGGAGGCATAAGTCCCCCCGCCCCCGACATGTGTACTATTTGGTTGAAGTTTTAGTCTCTGTGAGCTCTGAGGGTACGAGTTAGTTCATATTGTTTTTTATCCTAACAGGCTGCAAACCCTTCAGCTCCTTGGGTCCATTCTCTAGTTCCTTTATTGGGGACCCTGTACTCAGTCCAATGGATGACTGTGAGCCTCTACTTCTGTATTAGTCGGGTACTGTCAGAGCCTCTTAGGAGACAGCTATATCTGGCTCCTGTCATCCAGCACTTGCTGGCAACCACAATAGTGTCTGGATTTGATGATTGAATATGGGAAGGATTCCCAGGTGGAGCAGTCTCTGGATTGTCCTTCCTTTAGTCTCTGCTCCATAATTAGTATCTACAACTCCTTCCATGCGTATTTTCTTCCCCCTTTTAAGAAGGAATGAAGTATCCACACTTTGGTCTTCCTTCTTGAGTTTCTTGTGGTTTGTGGTTTGTACATTGTGTATTCCTATCTTCTGGGCTAATATCCAGTTATCAGAGAATGCATACAATGTGTGTTCTTTTGTGATTGGGTTACCTCCCTCAAGATGATATCCTCTAGGTCCATCTATTTCCCCTAGAATTTCATAAATTCATTGTTTTTAATAGCTGAGTAGTTCTCCATTGTGTAGATGTACCACACTTTCTGTATCCATTCCTCTGTTGAGGGACATCTGGGTTGTTTCCAGTTTCTGGCTATTATAAATAAGGCTGCTATGAAAATAGTGTAGCATGTGTCCTTGTTACATGTTGGAGCTTTTTCTGGGTATTTGCCCAGGAGTGGTATAGCTGGGTCCTCTAGTAGTACTATGTCCAAATTCAGGAGGAACTGTCAAACTGATTTCCAGAATGGTTGTATCAGCTTGCAATCCCACCAGCAATAAAGGAGTGTTCCTCTTTTTCCACAACCTTGCCAGCATCTGCTGTCACCTGAGTTTTTTATCCTAGCCATTCTGACTGGTGTGAGGTGGAATTTCAGGGTTGTTTTGATTTCCATTTCCCCAATGACTAAGGATGTTGAACATTTCTTTAGGTGCTTCTCAGCCATTCAGTATTCGTCAGTTGAGAATTATTTGTTTAGCTCTGTACCCCATTTTTAATAGGGTTATTTGGTTCTCTGGAGTCTAACTTCTTGAATTCTTTATTGTTTCTATTTCCATTTTTAGATCCTGGATGGTTTTGTTCATTTCCTTCACCTGTTTTCCTGTAATTCTTTAAGGGATTTTTGTGTTTCCTCTTTAAGGGCTTTTAGCTGTTTACCTGTGTACCTGTATTTCTTTGAGGGAGTTATTTATATCCTTTTTAAAGTCCTGTTATCATCATCATGAGAAGTGATTTTAGATCTGAATCTTGCTTTTCCAGTGTGATGGTGTGTTTAGAACTTGCTATGGTGGAAGAATTAGGTTCGGATGATGCCAAGTAACCTTGGTTTCCGTTGTTTATGTTCTTATGCCTGCCTCCCACTATCTGGTTATCTCTAGTGCTACCTGCCCTGGCTAAATCTAACTGGGCCTGTCCTTCTTGTGATCCTGGTTATGTTAGATCTCAGAGTCAAGCTGTCTCTTTGATAGTGTGATTCTGGGATCTTGTGATCCTAGGCCCATTAGAGTGTCTGGGAGTAGAGTCTCCTCTGGGAATTAAGGGACTTGCTGCAGAGTTTGTGCCCAAGGTCTGCTCAGGGCACCAGCCCAGACAGACCTGGGTGACCCTTGCCACTGGGTTGGCAGAGTTCCTTCATGCCTGGAGCCCGCCGGTCTCAGTTACTCCAGGTGTTGAGACAGATGTTGTGTCTTCCTCACCTCTGATCCTATGATCAACATGTAATTCTTAAACCACTGATAACACATGAACTACAAAACTTTGTTGAGCCTGTGATCTCATCATAAATTACTTATGATTGATTATTCTACATATAAAAGTACAGACATATTACATACACATGTCTTAGTGCATACCATGCATGTGTAGTCACATTACAGATCACACCAACCAAAGTATGGGTCATCTGCATCATGTCATTCACTTAGTGTTTCTTTCAACAACTCAATTCTCAGATGTAAGAAATGAAATTAGGTGACAGTCCCCAGCATTATTAGTAGGTGCAATGTCTACTGGAATCATACTCTGGGAAAACTCTACACAGGGTAGAGCTCACAAAGGGGCAGGAATGAAGTGGAAACTTTTAGTTCTTTAGAAAGTTAGCTATATCAAATGATGTTTGGCTGGAGCACGTCAATTGAAAGGGTGTCTTGCTAAAGCTAACACGTTAAAGACTGTTTTCCTGAAGCAGACAAAAATGAAGGGATGTTTGGATATAGCAAACACGTGAAAAGATGTTGAAGAAGGAGTGTAAATATGACCCCACAGACAGAGGGAGGTGAGCACTGAGCTTTGGTTTTGTTTGTGCCACTTCACTATTCTTAGCTAAAAATATGTATTTGCGTTACATAGCACTGCTGAGTTCAACTTGTAATAACACCACCTTTGCGAGAAATTCATCCAAGAACTGCTTTGGAGGTTCCTTCAGCAACTTGTCACTTCTGTGGCCTCCCTTCATGTCAGTTGGTGAACCAGGAAGTTTCTTTAGGATTGAACTGCAGTTGCCTGGTTTGTGCTTGAAAAGACTGGACTGAATTTTATTTGGTGTTTGCTATAGGACTGAACTACTGCCAAAGAAGATCAAGCTTGTCTCGAAAGAACTATTGCTGAACATATTCACTTCCCCCATATCCTAATAACTTTTCTCTTCCACTACCTCTGGATCATGGGCTAGAGAAGAGGTTGAACTCTTATTAAAAGTAGGTTGCAAAAAATTTATGTCTACACAGGAGTTATTGGAACCTGGCTGTTTCTTCGCAGCCAGTAATCATCTTAGTGAACAGCTTGTGGGGTGGTGGAGAGATGTTCCTATCTGTACTGCAGTACAGCTTCTTTATTACCTCTCAGAGCTTATCTTCCTTTGCTTCCTAAAGGACCCAGTGGATACTTGTGTGTTTACAGGTTCCTTTGTATAAATGCCTCCTCAATAGATGTATTTCATCAAATTCTATAAGTACATTCGTACACATTTTAATAAGTATACTGTCAAAATTCTTTTCCTGCTAATGTAAACAAAAAACCCAAGTATTTAATAGTTAAGTCTGTAGTACTTAGACACTATAGGGTACTGCCCATAATAAAACTTTTAATATTTATAGGAAATTTTGTGTATATGTGTGAATGTGGTGTATGTGTGTAGAGGAATCTGCATGCTCGAGTAAATGTAAAGGAAAGAAGGTGTCAGGTATCCTATTATTATATTTTTTACTCTTCTGAGGTATGGGCTCTTCCTGAACCACTTCAATTTTTTCAGTTCATCGGGCAGCCAGAAAGCCATAGTGAATTTTTCTGCCTCTGAGATGCAGTGTGTTAAGCTGACGTTGCTTGTTAGCCACATGCTCATTATCAGTATGGGCTCTTCAAATATAGCTGGCCTACTGCTCCTCCTGTGTAATTTCTGATGAGGGCTGAGTACATTTCCTACAGCATTTGCCTCTCCATGCCTTTTAATTTTAAAGAAGTAACAAGTGTTTCTTAGAAGCTGTCATTACAGGTATTCTGATATCACATGAGTATTAAGATTGATGATTTTGTATGGGGCACTTCTTTATTAGACTGATAACTTGATCTTTGATTAGGTAGTAAAGTACTGTATTTATCAGTAACATAAGTATAAGGTCAAGAAACAAATTCCATAAGAAGGAGTGAATTTGGTAAATAACAGTGAATTTGGTAAATATCTTTTGGTGAATTTCCCCCAATGCTTTCAACACTACAAATTACTAAAATCTTGATTCTCAAAGTTTGTCATGCCAGTAAGACAATTATGACTGTCTTTGAGCAAAAAAACAATTGAAGTATAATCATAGAACATCTCAACATTTTCCCATTTCTTTTGGACCTTGGAACTTATATTTCTATACATACATTTTATATCAACAGAAATATTTTGCTAGCATATGTTTCAGGTATAGTTGGATAATACAGGCATATAAATTTATTTTGTAGGATCAAAGGCTTCTTGAATGTGAAAATATTTACTATTTCAGTAGATAAAGATTAGGACAGACAATAAAAATGTAACAGTGTGTTCCCTATGTAGTTATAGTATATAACTTACCTAGAAATTAATCACATCATCTCATCAAAATAGGAGATTTTTATATTATGGGATATCCTAGAAGAGATTATTATCTGAAAAATATTGTTCTTTTTTTAATTAATTAATTAAAATTAATTAAACAAAAGAAGCTTTAACACGTAACTTATAATACTATGGTAAACTTTTACTATTAGGAACTAATTGTTTCATGGTGAGAATTTATTATCCACAGAAAGGTGGAATGAACTTGCTGTTGTTCATTTAGGTTATTATCTCACCAATCTTATATAAAAATCACAATCAAAGTTGAATAATCCTGCTTTTCAGATATTACTGTGGAAAGCCAGTAAGTTAAACATTGTGTCTTGAATAAAGTTCCCACCATCACAAACACCCACAGGAGTCAATAACAAATTATACCCTCACTTTGTCCCCTCCCAGTTCAATGGAAATTTCTGTACATCCTGCACCCCTTAAGAGAGATTCATGATCCTGAAAGACAGCAGATTGATTTCACATAACTCACAAACACAAGACACAATTTTATGGAGTATTTAAGAATTGAATCAAAAAAGTTTCAAATGGGCAGAGGTGAAATTTCCAAATTAATCTTTTATTTAACTAACAGGAAAGCACTTCCATAACACTTGGTCTATCTATTAATCTATCTATCTATCTATCTATCTATCTATCTATCTATCTATCTACCTATCTCCTATTTCTGCAAGGAAACTCCTGACAACTTGTGACTTCTTTGCAAGCAAGTTGCTTCACTAGTTGAATATGTTCTTTCCTTTAAAATAAACAGGTTGTATGGGAGGTCTAGTTAACTTAAGCAAACTTGCTGTATTAAGGCACACCAGACGAGTTAGGAGGAGTAAACTGACTAGCATGGTAAACTGATGACATGGTAGCTGTTCAATAAATTATCTTTGACCTTTCTACTTCTAACACAGAGAAAATTTTAGCACCTAAGCACTGCTCCTGTAAAAGTCATCCTGAAACTTCTCTACAAAATCTTTCTCTGTTTTAAATGTGGACAACTGCTGCTTCTACTGGATCCCTTTAAAGTTAATACATGAAAGAAGGAATGCCTTACTTCACACTTGTAAAATGGATAGACATTTCAAACTTTTTGTTTTATAAATGATCTACATGTGTTTCTAAATATCACACATTTCTTTTGAAATGTAACCATAAAAAATAAAGTGGTAGCATACAGTCCTTGGGAATACAAAAAGAAAAGTACAGTTTTCTTGCTGTTATTAAGTTTTGGTTTAATCTTCTATGTGTTGATTACTGAATTATTGTAAGACTCAAATTGCCATATCTAAAGATCTGAATTTGACAATGAAACATTAGTTGTATGTTATTTCCCATAAAACACTATTTTAAAAGTATATTATGTTATTAATCCAATAAGCCAACAGTCAATGTATTGTAAATACTACAGTTAAAACTTTTTTT
>NW_022196912.1:2078416-2117972 GCF_008632895.1 Mastomys coucha | reverse complement strand
CGAGACAGGGTTTCTCTGTAGCCCTGGCTGTGCTGGAACTCACTCTGTAGACCAGGTTGGCCTCCTCACACTCAAAAATCTGCTTGGCCTCCCAAGTGCTGAGATTAAAGGTGTGTGCCACCACTGCCTTGGCAGTTAAAACTATTTTAAACCAAAAAAAATAAATAAATAAAACAATTTCCATCAAAGTTTTCTGATTAACATATCAAATGATAGGAGACACCCTGGATTTTGACTATAGAGCCTTTTATTAGAAGAACATTATAGATTCTTGAAGACAAACTGAAAAATATTTCCCAATATAGATATTTCAAACAAATACCTGTCAAATTGTAAGACTTCTGATGTCAGGCAGTTTCAGACGAAGGTGATATACTTTCCCTGGTGTATATTCCAAAGTACTATTCAGGAAATACATAAATAATAAATTAAACCAACATAAGTGAAGCACATTCTGATGCAATGTGATACATTTTAATGCTGAATTTCTACATACTTCTAAGCTTACAGAGTACAACCATGGAGGCCAGGTCCCATGTCAGTAAACTGAAAGGGCAAGATTTTGCTGTAATTTCTAAAGTGTTCATGGTTAGAATATGCATAGTATGAGACACACACACACACACACACACACACACAGACATACACACACACACACACACACACACACACACACACACACACATACATACGAACAAATCAAAGAATTCAGCAGAGTGGTAATGTTATATAAATATGTGATAAAGAAATCAAAAAGGTGTGAGTCTTAAGTGATGGGTCTTTCACTGAATAGTATTGCTTAACTCCCAGTATCCCAATGAGGCCTACTTCCTTTATAACCTAGAATTGTTAGAAGAATTAGAAGAAGCAAATTTTCTTCCCAGCAGTTGACAGTCTTGTATAAGAACAGTAAGAGACCCTGAGGTGGAATAGACCACAAGTTTCCTTCCTGAGGATTAGCTTTTATGGCAATTAAAAACTTCATACAAACTTCCAAAGGACAGATATAATGCAGAGACCTACCTATGTATAATGCCTATGAGTCATATTAATAACCATCATGGTACAAAAATTGTAAAGATGTTGTAGTAGACCATATATACATATATATATATGCATATGTATATATAACATATATATATGTTCTGTATATATACATGTATATGTTTTATATATATATATAAAACTTTTGATTTCTAAATATATATATAAATAAAAGCATCCTTGGCAGTAACCAACAGCTACCTAATTCAACTTAAGACCCATTGAGACTAACTTAACAAGTGGGAAATCATGCCTGGTACTGGATGTTGGGCTCTATTTGGCCCTGGTTTGGGCCTGGAGGACAAACCTGAGCCTGGCTCGAGTTTTGTAAACTGTCTCAGTCACTTCAGTACTGGAGTGACTCAGCACAACATGCTTAAGCCTGCCTTTGCCTAGCTCCTGCTGACATAGAATAACTGTTGGTTCCATTAGTCACCCCATACCCTTCATCAACTTTCCCCTCCCCCTAAGTCATCTCACCTCAGCAGAAAACTCCACCTCCTCTCTCAGCCCTTTATAAAGAAAAGATTGATACAATAAAATGAGTTCCTGCTTGGACAGATTCCCCGGGTGGTTATTCTCTGGAGGCAGGAGATCTGAGTCACAACACTCACCATCCAGCTCAACCCCGAGAGAGGCTCAGCTGAACCAGGTTCTCTCCCTCTCTCTCCTGGTTCTGTCAGCAGAGAGCCTGCCCAGCACTGGAAATCTAGATAATGACTCTGGGCCAGAGTAAACACGTATTAGCACATTTTTAATTAAAATATTTTTTGAAATTCCATACATGAATTCTATATATTATTTCTACTGTTTCCAATTCCTTTCATGACCCCCTGACTTCCTTTCAAATTTATGATCTTTCCTTAATTACTGTTGAGAGACCTTGTGACATTTTTCCCTTCTATGTTGGTATGTCAACTAGTATCAATGTGCAGATCTCACATTCATTATCGGCGGGACTACAAACTGGTGGAGCACTATGAAAAGAAGTGTTGAGATTTCTTACATAGTCACCATATGACCCAGATATACCACTCCTTAGCCATGTAGACCAATAGCTATGGAATCCATCCTTGTTCTACAGATACTTGTTCATCACTGTCACTTAATTCACAATAGCTATGAAAGAAAACAGAGTAAATGCTTTGGACTGATGACTACCTAATGAAAAGTCATACATACATACAATGGAATTCTTTCTGCTATAAAAAAAAGTGAAATAATAAAATTTACAGTTAAATGGTGGCAAAGGAATATTTACTGAGTGAGGTAACCCACACCCAGAATCCCAAACACTGTGTATTCTCTCATTTGACTAAGCAAGCTCCATGTTTTTGGTGTAATAACCTGGAGTAACCACAGAAACTAGGAAATAAGGGCAATGGTGGAAGAAAGAGCTCTAGAAAGGTCAAAGTAGGACTAGGGTGCTGAGATGAGGTGAGAGGGCAACTGTGAAAACAGCGATGGAGGGAGGGGATCATTAACACAAAGCGAAACATTTTCTGTCTCTTTAAAAGCACACACATAATATATATATATATGCACATATATGCATGATATGTATATGTATGCATACACATGTAAACATATACCCACACACACATCTGAAGTAACAATGATAATGCTTTCCTTAGAGCCATAATATTATCTATGAAAAGTGTTCTTCCCTGGCTAGGGAAATCTTCCTTTGATTTGTTGGTCAGGGCAGTTGAAGACACTCCCACCATAATATAGTTTATTGCTGTAGCTTTTGACTGCTTCCCAGAAGTTGCATTGAAGATCTTTTTGCAAAAGACATAAAATCCTGCAGTCAAAGGACTTGAGAAATCCAGCTGGAAGAAACCTGAATTTGTTCTCCTGGAAAAAGATCTAATATCTGAAGGTGGTATACAGGCTGCCAATATCACAAAATCAATCAACAATCCTACCCACTGGTGAACCCTACTAACCACAACAATGGCCAGTATGGCAAACTATCCTCAAGGTACAACAATGGCTCTTTTTTTTTGGAGTGCAACTAATCACCCATCTAACTGTACTTTAGGCCTGCTCTAAAGGAGGAATTTGTGTCTGCTGTTGTAAATCCATCCATTAAGCTGTGGGTGGTGAGATATTGGACCCTAGAGGAAAATGTACTCCTGCCATGTTCCCACTGTAATTCCTAACTACATTCAAAATGCCTCTCTTCAAACTCACAGCTGAGTGTGAATTTCACTCCTCATCAAAAAGCTTCTCTATGCTGAAGACAGTGACATTGAAGAGTCCAAAACTGGTGAAAACACAGAAAACAACTGATCCTGCTGTCCATCCCCAACTAGTCCATCTACCCTGCAATGACTACATCTAAGGCTTGGAGATCAAATCAGAAAGGTGTCGGAAACATTGGAAGAAGCAGAGGACTAAGACACCTTCTGAGAGAGTATTCTCTATTTGACAGGGAAACTGCATTCATGAATCTCAAAAATACAAAATAGTTTTTAAAACTTAAAAATGGAAATTCTGCCCATAAAAGGTCTCTTTCAAAGAGATACTGACATTTTCTCTTAATATTTTGTTGAATGCAGTAAAAGGACTATGAATATGGTAGAGGGATGGCAGTATAAGTTGTACAAGCCATTTAGATGTTCTTGATTACAATATTCTCTGATATTACTTCATGTAAGTGGTATTATAGAGCCTTTGATATCTGACAGAATTAACTGAAACCACAAACTATACAGTTTAAAAAACATAAATGTCAGCTTTCTAAAGCCATCCACATCAGAGCATTCAGTGAGAGAATTGAACACAGTAAAGCAATGTGCCTCGTGTTGTAAGAGATACAGTAGACACAAAGGAATTTAAAAAAATCTGTGTGCTGAATGGGGGAGCAAAATATTTTTAAAGGGAGGAGTGTTCTCACATATATTAAAAGATACTTAATCATAACATAGGAGTGCAACACACACTTTTAATCCCAGCACTTGGGAGGCAGACACAGGCAGATCTCTGTGCATTCTAGGTCAGCCTGAATACATAGTAACTTCCAAAATAGCCAGGGTTATGGGGAGAGACCCTGTTTTAAAAATAAGAAAAAACCTAATTCATGCAATAAAGAGAATGCTGGCAATGTAAATAAAAAAATAGCATGTTTCCATGGCAAATAAGAAAAATTAAAACTGTGAATCTCAGTTAACTCTTTGGTGGCAGAAATCAGTGCAGCCCATGAACAATGATGGATTTGTAAACACACAGCTAACTCCAATCATTTTATTTCAGTTTTTTCTCTACTCCACGCTGAATTGTATTCCAACTCCCCAAAGCATTGTCTAAACTCACATGTAAAGGACATATATGCTAAAATCCCATCTTTCTATTTAGAGTGAGACTCCAGTAAATGTCATTATTCTGTGTTACTTTTATGTGCATTACAACAGTCTAGTTGTTATTAGCAAGTCAATTCTTAAACTTACTTAGACATATAATGTTAATTGTGACATCTTATATGAGAAGGACAGTACTACAAACACAGAATTGAACATAAGCCGGGCTTATTCAACATATCAGTAGCAGACCATTTCACTGAAAATTACAGGTGAAATCAAATTCCTGTCATAGGCAATCGGGAACTATTGAGCATTGTAAGCAAAGCCATTGTGTGTATGCAGAAAATCTGAGCCCTAGAGTAGATGAGGCAGTTAAGGTGCCTGAGAGGAGTGACATAAGCTAAGAATGAGATGACAAAAGCCACTTGGAACAGACTGAAACCACCACAGTAGAAAAGTGACATTTCTCCTAAGTATCAAAAGGGTGAAGTCCTACAGAATAGCCTGACTCTCTACTGTACCATCTTGCTGGGGTCACCTCACATAAAATCTAAACCATCTTGCTTCATCTTCTCACATTATCTCTCTACACCACGTGAGCTTTCTCTGAGCTAACAATTTACTAACTTGATATTTGTTTTCTCTCATAAATGTATAGTTCACAAGTATGTACTATGATTTCAGTCATATGTATCTTCAGGTTCCCTGAATCAAAGGAGAAGGTAAAATAAATTTTGTATTGATTAAATTTTAGTGAATTATTAAAAAAGAAAAAAGAATTAAAAATGAAAATCTACATTTCATGTCAATTACTTAGTGGTCACACAAATTAATATGCAATTATATCTTCATTAAGAAACACAAAATAAAAGAAAAATCATATGACATGTAAATAAAGAAAATATTTAATAAAAAATAAAAATTAAAATTAATTAATTTAAAAAAAAGAAACACAAAATAAATTTATAATCTCAAAGAAAAGTTTAACAAGGTTTCAAAAGCATAACACACTCAGAAGAAATTAAAATCTGGACCATTTCTATACTTTGGACCAAAACAGATCAAGCATCAATTCAACAGAAATGCCAGCTATTTACACGTCATTCGGAGAGTATGAATTATACCAATCTTATTGTCAATTTGTACTCATTGGAATAATTTCCTTTTAGGACTTATAATTATACAGAGAATGACTGCATCTGTCACTGTAGCATACTTGGTAGAAGATGGAGTTGTCAAGGAATGGATTAACTTACTGACTCTTGTGAGTCTCCAACAGGAAATTTGAGCCATTAGATTTAGAAGCTTCAACAAGAGTATATGCTTTCCTCCCTGTATAAGGCCTTACTTCAGCTGACTATCAGAATGAACAACTTTTTTTGCTCAGAGTGAGCTCTTAAGTCCTATCATTTCACTTACAAAGAATGAGAAATTGTCTTTAAAAGATGAGTAAGAACAATAAAATCAGTTCACTCTCAGCAATATCTATTATACCAAAACATTGATTCATTTTGTTTATGAGACATTAAATTAAAAATAGACATGTTTTTAAGATGCTGAATCACATTTAGGCTTAGGAACACAATAAGGATAAAAATAAGTTTTCTCAGGAACAAAAGAACAAGAACAACAACAAAAATGCCATAAATATTAATGAACTATATCTATACACACAGCCCCATTCTCAAAAAGAAAGGTTTTTATAACTCCAGGCCAGAAATCATGTTGACTTATCTTGGGAAATAGTCATCTAAACATTCAATGTCCATTAATTTTACTATCTAATTAAATTTGTGAAACAGTACTTTTTGAGAATGTGTATCTGAATGTTAAAACACAGTACACCTTGTGAGTTCATTCCACCGATAGAAGAAAACTCATACCAAGTGCTGCATGTTCCCTGTTGGTGCCCTAGGAAAACCAGCAGTTCTGACCTTGCTGATCACTCATGTAGTATTTGGAAGCATCAGTATCTTATTGATCTTTTCTCATGTGCCAAATGGACTCAACCTATTTTCTCTGTGAATTGCTATGAGATGATGAGGGAGAGCCTTTAAGTTGAAAGATAGATGAGCATGTGGCATAAATCTCTAGTCATGTGACTTGGGATGCTGGCAAAGGCAACCATGTGATCAAGACCAGTTAAGAATACATAGCAAGTCAGGACAATTTGGGCAACATAGTGAGGCACTGTTTAAAACCAAACCAAACCGAACTAAACCAAACCAAATAAAATAAAACAGTCTGGAACAATAACAATCAAAATAAAAATATACTTGCATAGAAATGTAATGTTTTGTTATACAGCCTTGTCATGTTTGGAATTACTAGAACAGTGAATAGTGTCATAGATACAAATCAAAAGCCAGTGTGCTGAAGAAAAAACTCACAACAATATCACTGCATTTAAAAATACTGAACGTCTTTCCCAACCAGCACACACATAATGCAGAAAATATATAGATGGAGAAAGCTCTTTTCTTTTTAAAAAGTGAATTAAACTATAAGAATATGAACTAAACTGTAAGAAGTTATTGTGATTAGTTTAAAGGACCATTAAAACCATTAAATAAAATCCTCTGCCCTCTAGATAGTTGTCATCCTCACTATCATAACTTCTGTTCAACAATTTCATGCTAGTTTATTAACTAACATAATTAACTCTTCAACCTAAATGTTGGACTTGTACTTATAGTAGGAAGGTCTTAATGTAACTCAAACTATTTGTAATAATATTTGTTTCCATTGAATATATGAAAATGTAATTTTAAAAGAACAGTTATGTAAGGTGTGTGTATATGTATGTATCTGATGACACTGACATTTAACTTACCACTGTAAGAATGCACTATCTGATAAGCCCATGGGCCTTCTGAATCATAGGTTTTACCAGGTTAGAACTTGACTTAGAATTAAGGATAAAGAAAGCACAAATGGACGTAAAAACTATATGAACATATCTGTATTGCTTCCAGAATAAATGTCTTAAGCCTGGTCGTTTCTCTTGCTCAGTGGGTAGCCTGGTGATCACTAGTGATTACATAAAATCTGTCACTCTCAATGTGTCCTTAGGCAAAAGCAACTGGGCTGACAAAGGCCAGAGATGCTGCTCACCACAGGTCTCTGGACCCCAAGGTACTTTGATGGTAAAAATTGAACTTTTCTAATTTATTCCTTTGAAACCATGGGATCTGGAGTGCTTTTATAGAATCAAAAGATTCAAAGTCTGAAGTGTTGGCTGTAGTCCTCAGATTAATAACCACTAACAATAGTTCTCAAATATTATGGAAGTGAGAGCTCCTTTATAGGAGGAAATCCCATATACAAACAGATTAATGGCTATGGAAGCATGATTTAACTATAACAGGGCTTCCTTCACAGTGGCCCTGGCATGCTTTCACCAGTGCCTTGGGCTCCACAGAGAACAACTTAAAATCTATTAGCTTTATGTCATCTATGTATTTAGAATGGATGAATGCAAGTTGCTTTATAACAATTTCATTAAAAAAATAAAACAAGTCAGAATGCTTCAGTTAACCCTTAGAAAACTGAAAGCATAAGCCTACTGGCATACAGTTAGGTAATCTTGTCAGTCCCAGTTTCTATCTACTATGTCTTATATTTTAGAAAAAAATCATCTTGAAACCTCCAGTATTATGCAGTCCTCATGTGAATTTTCTGCTTTATGAAGAGAGAAGAGGGTGACATGGTACCCTTAAGTAGACAGGAGTAAACATGGAGGAAACACAGGGGTAGGAATGGGAACAAGGCCATGCAATAGCATGGGATGGGGGGATGGGTGTCCTTTACGTTCTAAAACTACATTGTGCTTCACCTGTTGCTTCATCTTGGGGAAAATACTTCCTTGCTTCTTAGGTTCTTCATCTGTGAAATAACTGGCATGCACAAAGTAATTTGACTTTGTTTAAAAACAGGTTATCATATTCATCATTTATGATAAATTTTGCTGGTAAAACACAGTTTAAAACTTCCATGTTTCTTTTCAGTACTATAATTCTGACCCTACCTCTACATACCAAGAACAGTCCCCATATTTACATCCATATGTTGAAGATACGGTATCCACATGAGCATCTTCTAAGACAGAAGTTCTCCTGCACATTCCTTCACAAGTGTGATTTTTATAGTCATAATTCCTGAGGTTCTAAAGATGACCTTTATTTTTTTTTTCATTTAATCTACCATACTCAATTCAACTCCCAAAGTCTCCATCAGTCTCCATTATTTACTGACCATTAACTATGGACCTTGCTCTGTATGGATTACCCAGCAAAGAATGGAACCCAGGCCATTTTGTATATCGATAGTCATATCAGAACCATCCATTCTACATTACCGTCTCAGTTCAGACCTCATCACGTTTAGCCTCATTCATTCCTCAACTCATTAATTTTTTTAAATCTAACTACCCTTTGCTTTTCAACACTGAAGATGTTAACTCTGATATCAAGGTGTCTTTCTAAAGCAGAGTTTGGTAATGGCACTGCTCTAACATATCCACATATTCTCCCAATTAGTGCATGATGTTTACAAAATGTTTCAGATATTAAATTTGGGTACACAGAAATCTGCCAATAGATGTAAGTGCATGATTCATTCACTTGCTTAGGGGTCTAATGGTCACAGAGTCTATCTTCATAGGAATGGTTCAGTGTGCTTCCCCTAAAATTGGTTAAAGAGATGTCTACAGCTGTGGATTACAATGTTGCCAGTTGCCTGTTTCAATACTACTTTCCAGCCATTACAGTGCTGCAGACATGCCATGCTCACACATATCCACATGCTGTGTGTTATTTCAGAGTTGTAATTGTATTGTCCTTTCCTCTGAGAACTCACTTTATCAGTAAATTTATCCCCCACTTCCTGTCTCCTTTTGTTCCAGAAACTTCCATATTCTCAGTAAGAACTTATCTCTTGCTCTATGTGACTGCTGATTTTAAATATTAATAAACAGAACTATCAACAGAACCTTGTAGATTACACTACACTAACATATACTGAAGTAAAAGACTGAGAGAATACATTTATTACATAATTTTCCATGTATGACCACATTGTGTAGAGAATCTATTGAATGCTTGACACACTGGGAACAGGTAGAGAACAGTAGAGAAGGCAATCTTTCATTGAGGCATTACAAAATATATTCTTACTGATGTACCTGGATTTTGGGGTATTACCAAACATCCCTATCATATTTTTTTAATATCATATTTTTATATGATGAAATTGGGACTCAAAACTGTTTATTTTTGCCTCTCGGCTAAAATGACAACGAATCTCCCATCCTCCATGTCTTGTGCGCCGTGTTACACATTCTGGTAAGTAATCCCCACTACAAATGATCTCATCACTAACCTAGAGGCTCATCGTGGGAGCATGGGAATCAGTTGTACCTTTCCACATTCAGTTCTGCCCAGTCAACTACAAGAGAATACAGCACTAGCATACCTCTGAGGCTTTCACCTTTCTCCAGCTCTGATTCGCAAAATCAAAGAAAAGCTCCAGGTTTCACCTTGGAGAAATCATAGTCGCTTTGTTTCTACCCTTCAGTTACAGATTTCTTAAACTTGTTGTTTTATCAGCATAATGTTTAGTTTTAAAAGTCAGGTGAAAACTTGAACCAGACAGGGGTCACAAACCAAGGGGTATACATGACCTTAAAAAGTGGAAAGGAAGATATTGCATTTCCCAAATTCCAATATTTTTCAGTAATATAGATCTATACCATACTTCTGACCTACACAATAGTAAGGTAATATTTATCTTAATTGCATTGATAAAATTGTGGGGATTTGTATACAGTTTAGTAATTTATCCTAATTACATTGAAAAATTCTTGGGGATTTGTTACATTATCAGTAGAAAGAAATTGTAATTTCTCAATCAGACTAGTCAGTTGAAAACCAAAATGCTAATAAGTCAGCTAAGGTGGAAAGTTGTCCCTGTAAATATTCTGCTATGAGCTTTAATGGTTCTGAAGAATGCTTGTAAAAATGGCCGTACTATGCGTTCTATGACAGGCGCCTTACATTATTTATTATCTATTATTGATCCATAATATCTCAGGTAGAACATTTGGCAAAGCCCTTGCTTTTAACAACTGAGGTTAGAATTCAACAGAAATATTTCATGCCTCCTGGAAAGTTCACATTATAGACTCCTAAGCAGAGAAAGAAGAGGCTGTCTTTTCTGAAAATTTGACAGCTGTCAACAAAACAGATATTAACTACACACACACACACACACACACACACACACACACACCACAGGCCACACACATTGGACATCGTAAACAGAAACATCATTTCCAGATTCACACTTTTGCACTTTATAGTGCCCTGCTCAGAAAGCAAAGACTGACTACTTTTGAAATAAAGAGTAACCTGATCAATGTAGCATGCTTGACTGAGAGAAAGGAAATGGACCAGAAAGAGCTGGTAATGTTTCAACTCTGGGGAGGATGGTACTGGAAATAGAAAATGTAAACTCAGGGAAAGAAAAATATGTTCTGGCTGTGAGAATGGCAACATGTTTATAGAGGCTTTTCATTTTCTTCAGTCTATATATACTTCTTTAACTCTATCAAAATGGAAAAAAATACAGTCCTTAGGAAAAATTCCGTAAATATTTTAGGAAATAACAACATGGGTAACTGATGATAATTTGAACAGGTATATTTTTATTCATATTAACAACTTTTAAAGAGTTACAATATTTAATTCAAGTTCTTATTTTCAGAGGTGTCAACTCTACTTTGCCTCTGGGCTTTCACGCTGAGTTTAGATGAACATTGCTGTAGAGGAAGGAAGTTTTGTTCCTGGTTTGTTTGACTTGGAGGCTCGTACAGTTTGTCCAATATCATGGTGCTATTATTTGTCAATTAATTCCTTTTCCATTCTCAAGAACTTTAGATAATTTTCTGATAGTGAATTCTGGATTTCACAATTCCCTTTGTCTAAAATATAAGATCACATACGTTCTTGTTCCAAGTCCTTGTAAGTCTTATTTTCTGTCTTACATATCCCACACATTTCTTTTTTACATTCTCCAAAATAAAGCCTAGAAGGATATTCAAGGACATGAGAGAATTGTGATTTTTTTTATCCTATATTCTTTTTTAATGAAGCAAATCAGCTAAGCAAAACAAGTCAAAAGCATATTCTTGTAAAGCAATTAGAACAAAACTCTCATTTGCTTGTATTAAAACTATTGTTGGTAAGACTTAATACCTTAAACAAGGAAATTTTTGTTGTTAAAGAAAAATATCTTGCCTTTGTAATTTAGACTCATGAAGGGTTAGGACCTTTCTTTGTTCATTATCATTCAAAAGTTTGTCAGTTACATTGTAAGGGATTTTCTTTTTCACTTAGGTAAGAGGAAAATGAAAGTCTGCATTGGTCTGGGGATATAGCTGGTTTAACAGTCTAGTCTAGTATGGAGGAAGATCTGCATCTGGTCCCAGCAAGTCCTAAGACCAAGTGTAGTACTGTATCCCTCAAATCTCAGCAATTAGGAGGTAGAGTCAGGAGGACCAGAAATTCAAAGTCATCCTCTTTAACATAGAAAATACAAGCTTAGCCTGGACTACCTAAGACCCTAAATCAAAAAACTTAGGTCTACACAAGACATACACATAATACATACATACATACATACATACATACATACATACATACATCCTGCACTGGCTGGTTTTGTGTGTCAACTTGACACAAGTTTGAGTTATCACAGAGAAAGGAGCTTCAGTTGGGAAAGGGCCTCCATTAGATCCAGCTGTGGGACAATTTTCTCAATTAGTGATCAAGGGGGGAGGGCCCCTTGTGGGTGGTACAATCTCTGGGTTGGTAGCCTTAGGTTCTATAAGAAAGCAAGCTGAGCAAGCCAGGGGAAGCAAGCCAGTAAGGAACATCCCTCCATGGCTTCTGCATCAGCTCAAGCTTCCTGACCTGCTTGAGTTCCAGTCCTGACTTCCTTTGGTGATGAACAGCAACATGGAAGTGTAAGCTGAATAAACCCTTTCTTCCCCAACTTGATTCTTGTTCATGATGTTTGTGCAGGAATAGAAACCCTGACTAAGACACACACATATGTATACGCATACATATATATATAATACATACACGTATGCATATGTGTATGTGTCTTGTGTAGACCAAAGATTTATATGTTTGTGGGGGGGATATTATTATTTCTGAGAATCTCTTTCCTCTCAATTTCTGAACATCTGAAGTTACTGAGGCTTAAAAATATGGATATTCAGGATGAGCAGAACGTTTTTTTTGCTTATCTTTCCTTTATATGGTACAAAAAGTTTCTTTTGATTTTCCTTGAAAGCAACTTCATTTTAATCAATAGATATCTAATTCTCCACATGTTTTTAGGTGAATACTCAATGTCCTCTAGAAATATATTTTGACACTTTTATATTTAATTTTTACAATAAAACACGCAGTTTTACCTGAAACTTCCAAATATGGAGATAGGACTTCAAAAGGCCAAATGACTTGACTGAAGATACATAGTTTATAATAATTGGCAATCTGTGGATATACTCCACTCCAATTTGCATGCTTCACGTTTTGCATCAACTATTTCTTGGGTTTTGGCTAATGAGAGGTGTAGTGCATAATTTTTATTGAGGATTATTATCTTCTATGAATCATACCTGTCCTCAATACAAAAAATCTTGTCTTTAAAGTTGTCACTGTTTAATAAATAACAAACATCAATGCTATCCTGGTAGATAATCTTAGTACAGAAGTAGGCCCTATATTAGAGCCCTTTATGACTAGTTTAACCTAGAAGTGACAGTGTTTCAGTGCATGAATATTTACTATTGACATAGGCAATCCTTTACTCATTAAATTTAGGTTCTTTTTACTTCCTGTGAGTTATGTCCCAACCTTGTCAGTGAGCTGACTGCTTCCAACTCTGCAGATACCACACTAAGGTCGATCAAAGAACTCTACAATGTCACCTAATGTGTTTCATTCACAATAAATGTACTTGTCAAGTGTCCCATACCACCAGATCACTAAGGACAAATGCATTCCTTGGGATTATGTGGCACTTTCAGATATCTTATGACTTTTGTTTTCTCCAACAGGGCTGTGTTACTGAGAGATTTACCTTTCCTGATATAATTTCTACCGTCCCCTCATATTACATGAGATATGCAACCATCCCTAGAAAGAGCTTTCTAGATCCTGAAGGCACTCTTCATCAATTATAATTACTCTTTCCATATCTATTCTACTTGGAGAAATAAACAATTCATTGGGCTCATATTATCTATAAGGTCTTTTTTTCCTGTCCAGAGAGGAGCTCAGCTTTGTCATCTTCAGCAATCTTCAGCCTTTTTGTTGTTGTTGTTGTACATGTTTCCTTTAACCACTTAAATACTTAGCATTTGGAAAGCAAAAGCCATTTGGCTAAATTGTTAGCAGTTACCTTGTGATTTAAGTCTTCTTATGGAGATTGGTGCTTTGCTTCATTTATTTTATTTTAAGTACAGAATTCCAAGAATGCCATGAACCTATTGAATAAAACTCTCTTTTAAATGCTGTGAAAAGCATTATATTTAAAAATTCTAAGAACTACTGTGTCAGAGTAAAGGGACTAGTGTCAAGGTTGGACTGATGTGTGAACAGCGGATCACATGTCAGAACACGGAAGAGTAATACTTGAGTGATTTGCTTAAAGAGTGGTCCTCTGAAGTGGTTATTTCCTTTGGTTAAGGAGGTTATTGACGTTCCTCCTATATATAATGGCAGAACAAAAATACAAAAGAATAGTATTCATGTTCATCTGCTCAAGAGTGAGACTTTTTTGATGACCACTTCCTGGCTTCTCTACTCTTTTATCGCTTTGAATCTAACTTTTACTAATTACATGAAAGAAAATGTCTCTAGTCACAGAAAGTACAGTGGGTCGATATAAACTCAACTGCTGGGCAAGCAATTGGAAGTGCAGTTGCCTTTGACTGTGGATCAGGGATGTATCCTTTCATTTCACAATTATAATAAGCCACAAAAATTATTTTAGGTCAGTGCAGCTTCAAAATCATTAGCTGTCATTAATTCTTGCCAATTTCTGGCAGTTTGCAACTAGGAATGTCTGAAAAGCCACAGCTATCTAACTCGTATTCTAAGTCTTTCTAGCCAAGAGGAGTCACAATTGACCAATTTACAGATTTCCATCCCTTTGGCAGCATGCTAGCTCAATCTAAATTTGGTTGCTTCTTTAAGTGGATAATTTAATTTTCTCCAAATGTATACAGCCTTTATAGTGCCAACTATGGATAATCAAGTAGGAAGCTGATTCAACTGACCACATAACTTTGGCCAAAAAATAAAATAAAATATGGCTTTAACATCCCTTATTAATAATAAGCAGTTCTGATTTTCTCAATGATCTAATTCATGGCCTTGGAGGCAAAATTCCATAGATTATATCTGTGTTACATAATAAAATGATTGCAAAATGAAAAAGAAAACCTCTTGATTCATGACTCTAGGAATATCTGAAATTTTACTTAGCTAAAAGTAAATGCAAATGATTCCTGGGTCTTCCGCTGTGTCAATTCTGAGTGTGCTGTCCTGTGGTCTATAAGCAGTCTCAAGGGAAATAAGCCAACGAGAGGCAAAGTTTTATTTGATAAATATAAAGGGCTTTTTTTGTAAGTAAATATAAGTTGACAGTGTAAAGCCTTATCCTGGGAAGGAGTAACTGTTATCAGTGTGGTTATATTTCTTAAGGTCAGGAAAACATCCATTGTGAAAAAGCACTGTATTAACAGCCTGTGTAACAGTGCACCATCTGACTCCTAGCAGCCAGGACTAAGACTGAAGACACTGCTTCCTTCCCCACACCACTCTCTTCTGCTGCTTCTCTTAGTCTTCTCTCTCCTTTCTTCTCCCATCTATCTCCTCTTTCTCAACCTCCATTTCCTTCTCTTCAAAAAGGATAAAAATATGACATTTATATTTTTTAACACAACCTTATGCTCTGTAGTCTTGTTCATGTTTTGGAGGTTTCTTAGCCTCATATTCATCAGTTCAGGTTCTACATCTGAAACCGATGCCAATCTGGACTCCTTCTCAATCTCAATGAACTAATCTCTAGACTTGGCAAAGTTGGAAGCCAATCTTACCATGGGTATGGATAGCTAACTGTGAAGTTGACAATAAAGAATCTTCCTTTTATGAGTGAGAAGCATAATCTGAGCTACTTGAAAACAAAGTATGGGATCAACTTCATTTTTCAAAACTCTACCTCTGCTGAAAATCATCAAAAGGTATTTCCTGAATAGATCACAAAGAAACAAGCTCTTTAGAAACCAAGCTTCTAGATGCCACTTCTCCTACATATATAGTCATGGGCACATACAAGGAAGAATTACAGTCTTAAAGAAATACTCATTTAAAATGATTGCATAAAATTTTAAAATAAAATCTGACTTTCACATTTAGAGGAATGGCTTCCAAATTGCCACTAAAGTCCCAAAAGTCTCCTAGAGGGAACAGGAGATGAGAAACCTCTCTGCATCCTGTTAGTCCAATGAGAAGACTCTGCCTTTATTAGGTTTGTTGTTGCTGTTTTGTTTTGTTTTTGTCCTGGAAGAAAGGAAGGAAGGACAAACATTGAAAGTTAGTCTCCTGTGAGACACCAAAAAGTAATTGCTAAGTCTAATTTAAAATAAATCTCTACAAACTGTCAGTTCAATCTGCCAGACCATTATAAACAAATACTGAGAATTACAATGCATCAGCTTCTAACTCTCTATTGCCTATGCTCTCTGTACGATGCTCAAATCCAGTTTGTTATAACCTGAAACAATCTCAGGATGACAATAATAAGGTATTATATGAAGGGAATAAGATAATAAAATAATGCTACCATGTTTGATAAGCTTTGGATCATTCACGTTCAAAAATCATTTAATTCAAATGGATGTAATAACTTTTTCTGTTCTTGCCAATGAATATGTTTCTAAGCACATTTGCATGTTGCTATCACCTTCAGGTGTGGGTTATTTTATAGACCCATATTATAAATCTTAAAAATTCAGATAATGGAGGTTAGAATTTTGTGGATTTTTTTTTTTATTTCTTTGAGATAAGAACTTACAGTATCTCCTGGAACATAATGGCAACATTCTTGCATCAGCCTCCTAATCCTGAGTTAAAGACCTGATTAGAAGGTTAAATAGTTTATTTAAGCTCATGACAGAATGAATATGGAGCCTGCATCCAGGTTTGGGAATTCATGACTCTTACCCACAATTGTATACTATTTCTGGATTTCACTACCCTAAATGGAAAAGTTGAAAATGAGATGTTATGGATCCTAGACAATGTTTTACAACAGTTTTCCTCTAAATTTATCTTGGAAAAAAATCACACAAAGACTAGTTTCATCATTTTTTGTATAGAATTGGAAAATATCATTGAAATGTCCATAAGACTCATTTTGTATTGACTATTTCAGTTTGGTCTTCACAAAGTCCCTCATATCATAGTAATCAGAATCTCTGCTGACACTGAGATACAACTGCTTCTTTTTAACTTGATTTTCAATGATTTCTGCCCACAGATTCCACGATATTCAAAGTTCTGTTTATATTAACTAATTAGAAAAATCATATCATAAAATTTTATATATAATTATAAAATCTGCTGAATCTATCTGCTGTACTATTTATAAAGTACCTCCTCTATCCTAAAAGTTGATTAAAAATATTGAGATAAACCCATCTTCAATTTGATACTAATAATTTTTAATAGATAATAATTTTAGAAAAGAGATATTCTTTTAACTACATTAAAATATAAATGTAATTTGCAGCATTTTTCAGGCAACCATGAAATTCTTCTAGTTGTACAACTTCATCTGTAGAAAAATACCATAGACAATTTCTTCTGTGTTCCATGAACAGTGGCTGATCTTCTATAAGTCTAATAAAATTCTTATTTAATCAGTACCTAAATAAATGGTTATGAACAGGATTTATAAAGACATGGGGAATTTCTCTTTATAAACTCGACATTACAGAGAATCAAAAAAGTTGAGATTTACTATTTCTGAACACAATAAGGTAAGTTAAATCATAGAAATAGCAAACAAACATACGTTTTTAAAGTGACTTGTATTAACTGCACACTGAAGTGATGGACATTAAAATAAAGATGAAGTGAGAGGCCACATTGAGTGCTCAGAGAGCTCCTTTGCTGCTCATAAGGACCAAGTATATGCTTAAAATTCTGCTGTTTCCTGGTTCTGTGGCTGTGAATAAGAGAGATCAGTAATTGCAGTGGTAGAGACACAATGCCAGACAGCTGAAGACAAATTATGCCATAGTTTATACAAATAAGAAAACCAAGATTTCAATATAGTAATATTATGTCACAATGTAAATTCTTCTGAACAATAAAGATTACTAAATATTAGGGATCTAAAGGAGAAAATGTGATTTAAGGATCTATACAAAATAAAATATGATTGTTACAAAATTGAATTGGAAGTCTGTGCCACAGTATAATAAATTTAGAAGTTCTAAAAGCAAACGCACATCAGGATGCTGGTGAACAGACATAAAGTACTGCACAGTATTCCTCTGAGGCAAAACAAGAGTTCAAGAAACAGTAACAAAGACCATAGAAAGGTTAGGTTTGAATGCCAGTGTCTTCCCAAAAGTTACTTGTTGTAATTGGTGATGCACGCAGAAAGAGTTTAGGGACATTATTGGATTACGATGGATAATCCCTCACAAATGATGTTTTTGTCTAATAAATTCTAGAGACCCTACTGCCACCTCTCAGGATTTAAAAACACAAGAAGAAGGTGCCCTAGAACCTTATATAGTTTTTATATAGTCACCGTAGTTTAGAGTGGGTCAGCCCTCACCACACAACAAATGCACTCACACTTTGCCAATGAATTTTACAGGCTCTGAAACTATAACAAATGAATTTCTGTTTAGAAAATCTGTGGCATTTTCTTATATCATTAGGACTGGACTAACACAGAAACAAGAGGGAAAAACCACAAAGAGGTTTGCCTGTATATACTCATAATATCAAATTTATTTTAAGAGTGAGCTTCATAGAGTATCATGACATGATATCACAGATAGTTTTGAAACAGTGCAATATTGAATGTTTTTATCAACGGTTAAGGAATCCAGGTATTCACATAGAAAAAAAAGTTTTGCTTATGTTTAGGGTTGATACTGACTTGATACCTAATATCACCAATATCACAGGGATAATACAATTTTAAATATGTGAACATGTATTTTATAGTTTGGCTTAAAAAACTTTGACCATCTCTAGACATCTGGGATTATGAATAATAAATAAATGTTCATTTAATAGATTCAAAAGAAAATTACTTCAACACATGGTATAGGATTTATATTCATGTAAGACACCAAATATACTTATAAGACTTCAATTTGGACTTTTTAAACAGCTTAATACTCCCAATTTTGGCATATAGGAGTTAAGAAAATTAGAAAAATCTAGCAGAAATCACAGAGACACCATGTGACATGGTAGAGCTGGATTTCATGGAAATCATATACCTGTTGTCTCATTAATAGAATGTTTTAAAATAAAATTTTGTTATTTTTCTCTGTGCCAGAAAATGACTTTAAATATTTGAAAACCTATCAAGGAGCTCATATGACGATGGGGAAAAAAATGAAATTTTGCCTTTCCCAGTTACTATCCGTTGCCTGATTTCTTTTCTTCTAAGTGTGACGACTATGAGAACGAAATATCTTAGTAACTTGACCCCATTTTTCTTTAGCGATTCCCTACTGAAGATAACAGAAATGATGTCAGATTGATCCATTGGTAAACAGACAAACAGCTTTAGGATGAAAGTCCAAAGACAAAAGTTTACAGAAGGTGACAAACATATTCTGTTAAATCTCTTGCTAGTTTCATATGGTTTCTTAAAAAATAAATGTCATCCCTTTTCTCTTTTACTTTGTCTAAGTAAATCTCACAAAGTTGAAAGATGCTCCTTCTAATTTAAGGTGGCAATTTTTTTATATATTGATGTCATGAAAATGACAAACTTACAGTAAGACAAAAATGTCCTAGAAATATAATGCTCAACAAAAAACATCAAGTGCCTGCCATCATGGAGCTTACCACTCTAGTAGGTAAAGATGACATGAAAAAGAACAGAACACATAGTGCATAATCATAGTTATATGGTGCAAAGGGAAACACAAACCTCTCAAAAGCATGGACATGTAACTAGGATTAGTCATAAGCATCTTCTCCTTAGCTACTCACCAGCACTCATGGCTGGATTTGCATGTGTACTTTATTCCTCTTATTCTTTATTTAAAAAGTCATTCTTTCTTTCAGAAAACTGGTAGAGCAAACTCCTAATAAATAAATTAACAAATAAACAATTATTGAAGTGATCTGAACAGTTCCACAAGACACATTTATGCACATGAAATCTGTGCACTTATGCACACATGAACACACACACACACACACACACACACATACACACACACACCTATACAGAAATAGAAGGGGAGAAACACTAAATTTCTAGGAAAGTTGCTAAGTTAAGCTTCTAAGGAAAAATTGAATTAATTAGCATTTTTAGTAATGCTAAAATAATGCCATTTATAATTTTCAAGTGAAAAATGTAAAATCAACAACTGTATACAATACCCTGAAGCCTGGAGTCACCTACAGCCAGCATCAGGTAGACTTGCTCTGGGCACTGCATGAGATCTCAAAAAGAAAGCTACAATTCATCAAAATTGAATTTTTTCTTAATTATGTTTAATTCAAAGTTGTAATATAACCATTTAGAAATAATAAACCAAATTTATTTACTTGAAAGTTTGAAATCAAATAGCCAAATGACACCCGTGTATGATGACAGATGCCGAAGAGAAAGCACTAATTCCAGTCCCCTTGACACTGCCATCACACAGCTCAAGTCCCTAACATCTATCCATTTGCCTTAGTCATTTTTGTCATACCCAGATGGTGAAATGTTTTTCAGATTCCAAACCCTGAATGAGGTGGAATTGCCAGGGTCCATGAGTAAGGAAGTCCAATGCTAGCATCTGGAGGAAGGATCGTAAGGAGGAAGAGCTTATCCAAATAACACTCCTCTATTCTCAATTGCATGGTTACTATTTTCTTTAAATGAAATGAATTAATTTCTAACTGGACACCTAGAATTTAGTAAACAACAAAATCCACACAAAGAAATCAATATGATAATGACAACTGACTTTTTTTTAATTCAATTTTGCTTCTGAAGACTGCCACAAAAATATATTAGATTGCACAGGTTCATTTCAAAGGCTCTTAGTTACACCAGGTAAAAGTGGAGTGTGGAGATTAATTCAGAATTACCTAGTGATGTAAAGATTTGAGAAACATGAGTTTATAATGTGAACCAACTATTTTTCCATAGGCTAGATTTAGGATCTTTTAAATGTACAACTATCAATGTTGAAAGCTACAAAAGGAAGTTAGTAGACAGTATGTTAAGAGACTTCCAGGTGAGTGACACAAAGCAGAGATACACTGACCTGGATTCATGCCATTGCTGAATTGCTACACATTACACTGCTCTTTTTCTAAGATATGTTCTGTACAGTAACTTTTTCACATGGTATGTTGACAGGCTGTACCATAAAGTCACAGAAGTACTTTCTGATCTAGAATGTAGATTTGATAAACTGATTCACAATGAGATTAACAAAGCATATATCTAAAATAGTAATGGCAACTACTCTGATATTCAAAATACCCCCAATTAAACATCAAATACATACATCAAATATAAATGATCTTTTTAAAATAAATGAAATAGAAAAATCAAATTCTTTTCTCTGTAGCTTTGCATTGGAGAACCAAATTTGATAAAAAGTGATGAAATAGAAAAATATTGGTAACACAAACCAAAATGAACATTTGAGACTGACATTCCACCCAAACTGGAGTGATATTCACCATTAATTATGCCCAATAGATGCCAGTTGGATACAAAAATGAACTATTCCCTATGTTTAGTTATATAATTAGCAAAGTATTTTGAGTTATTATTAAAAGAGTTACTTAGTATATGGATGAAAGTAAATATTTAAAATCTACGTTTATACATTCATACAAATATATGCATATACAGATACAAACACTTTGTACTAACAAGAAAGGAAACGACAATTTCTTACATGTGATCTGAAACCCTGTGTCCATAAAGAGAATAATGTGTAGAACATTGGGACTCATTCACTGCATTTGTCTGTCAGTGGGAGGGTGGAAATGTCCCAGTGACTCACAAGATCTTTGACATAACTAATGGAGCTGCCATTGGCACAGTTACTCAGACTCAAAGCAAAGTACGGTTGTTTTCTTGGAAATGTGCAAACAGGCAAAGCTGAGACAGGCATGCTCCTTACTTGCAGAATCTAAAAGTTCCCTTCTAAAGCCTATTTTACAAATTTAAACTTAAATGTTATTTCTTAATGTTTGTCTCTTGTTCAGATCCTTTTCTGAAGCAAGTTTCATGCTAGATGATGCAAATTCAAGATGGTAGAGTTGTGAGCTCTCATCCTAGTCACTATGCTAACTTGTAGCACATCACAAAGATTTAAATAATTCTTAAAAAAGTCATATTCCTGTAGTTAAAAATAATGATTTAAAGACAAAGGAAATATAAACTATTACACAATTTAAAAAAATCAAGGCAATTCTAAACATTTGCCATGGATGCCAGTCACTTGCTTCCTTTTAATGACAATAATAAACAAATGCAGATGGATGTAAATGGCGAATTGGACATGCTTCTTCTGATTTTTATTCCACAATGTCAAAGAATACTCATGCCTGTCTTACCAAGTGACACAAGGATATGTAGCTGCTATTAACATTCTTAAACTTAGAATGCAAAAAGGAAGAGCAAGCTTGCTTTATCTGTCTGTTTCTTTCACAATGCTGCATTTGGAACCACCATAGTGTCAATGTGTTCCTATGGCATCTAGCAGCCAACAAGGAAAAAACCAGAGCAGTATGACCCTGGAGCTGTGTGGTGATGATGCATGCATCAGTCAGAATGAACAGGATGGGTGTGCTCAGTCAAAGTTGAATGTTTGAGGAAGATATATTTATGATTACTACACTCTTCATTTAACTAGCATTAAATGATATTGCATGAACTGACACCACAACCTATAGCTAATATCTAAATATACTAATTATGAAAGCAACTGACATAAAAAATTATTCTAAAAAGCAAAACATGAAGATGGGAAGGGAAAGCAGAAATATTTTGATGGATTCTCTTACCTTGAGTTCATAAATATTCATTAATACACATACCTACTGCCCAGTACCTATTACCAATGTTAAAGGTATACATACATTTGCATAATTTAGACACACTGTAATCCACACACATGATACTAAAAAACAAAATAATGTAGTACCTTTACTTTTACCTATGCATTTGATGAAATGGGTCCATGAAGAAAGGATTTCCAGACAAAGAGAATAAAGAAGAGAAAAACAACAAGAAGTATGAATATATGTAAATGTACTATTCTCTAAAAATTAAGCAAGACAAGACAAGAAAGTATAAACAGTGCTTTGAAGACAAATAGAAAGGCAGTCCATACATTCTGAGAATTCTGCCTAGTTTACAGGCAGGTACATGCAAGGGATTGGAAGCCCATGCTCATGTCAAAAGATTACATAAATAAGGATCCCAACAGCCATAGATAGAAAGGCAAGGAATGCTACAATCAGCACTACGAAAACCAAAGGCAAAGCTGTCTGCACGTTCCCAAACTGCCATGCATGGATGGAAGATGGACTTTTGCTGTAGCAGCTTAGACCGGTGTTTTCAGATTTTAGCTCCTGACTGCTCCCAGCTTTCCTTTACTACACACACTCTTCCTTTGTATAAGTGAAGATTCTTTCTCTGTCTGATTTATTTGCAGATGTTATAGTGCAAGGAATGGAGGGAAACAAGTGTCACAGGAGCAAACTGACATCCAACAAAACAAAACAAAAAAACAACAGATTAAAAACCACGAAAAAAATGTGAACAAAAGCCATGGATTTCATTTGCAGCCACATCACTTCCAAGCATCCGCCCATACTTTGCAGCGATGGTTTGAAAGCAGCTACAGAGCAAGAGAACACTGAAAGCAGAGTGGAGAAGGAGCAGGGCCCATACCTTGGTCGCCCATCATCAGGTGCGCCAGACCTTAAAGGGAAACAAGAGCATAGTCAGCAATAAACAAGGGAGCATACGAAGGCAGGGTTGTCATGGTGACAAGAATCTTCAGTGACAGACATTGTGCTTCCTTTGAGACATGTCTGTTTCTCAGAGGCAAATCAAAAACATTCTTTGAACCCTTGGTTGGAATGTTTTGGACCAAAGAGTTATAATAAAACTGCAACTTATACACAAACATTTGCTATGCTGTGTATTCTAAGTATTAGAACAATCAAAAGATGAGATAATGATTTAAAGTTCAAGTGGCCACTTAAACAGTGTAGACACCCTTCATGCCCTCTGGTAAGATTATTTGGAACACTGTACCCATAGGGCTTGCCATTGTTCAGTGATGAAATTATATTTTATAAACTCCCAAGGAATATCTTTAACATGGGCTGGATCTGATCTTTTTCCTCTCTCACAAAAGAAAAAAAATGGGGGTGGGAGCTTAGTCACATTGAAATGACCATGCAGAAATGTTCCCTCATCCGACACCTGTAGTATGTGATTAAACTTGTTCAAATGAGAAAACAAGATAATTAGACATGGAGTTGAAAAACTAGGATTTTTCAAGTTTTAATTTAAGACACAATAATGTTTTTAAGAAACAACTGGTCAGATTTACATTGGTTCAATAATTTTTTTCACATGAATCAAAATTATTTATCATTTTAATTAAATGTTGATGTGTGTTCCTGTTCCTTTATGTAGCTAAGCTGTACAATGTAGACATATTGTCCCCAAAATTTTTCTGTGGAATCATTAATTTTTCTAAAGAAAACTACAGATAATCTTCCTGTTTTGATTGGTTTTCAAGCATATTCTTAATGTATAGCCTAGGCTACCTTCAACCAGAGTCCTCATGTTTCAGCCTCTCACGTGTGCCATCATGCCCAGCTCCGGGTATTTTCTTAGTACAGTCTTTTATCACCTATAACAGTGCTTTTTACTGAAAAGCATGAATCTTTGTTGCTTAGTCCCAATTCAGAAATTAAAGCTATTATTCTTGGTTTTATTTCAAGGATTTGGTTTTTAATTGTTAGTCCACCTTTAGTTCTGTTTGAATCTCTGAGCATAAGAACATCATGCACAGTTTCCCTGATCTTTTCCAAACTCTCAAGTATATTCTGATATCTGAGTAGGATAGATATATTTAGAAATCATCATTAATCACAACATTATATAGAAACTATTAAGGTGAAGTGTGATATTTCTGGAACATGGTATTTCTTTGTATTTCTGGAGTGATTTCAACAAAAATAATCATAAGGCAAATTAAAATATTTTTATACGGTGATTAGTTCCATGCTCTACATCGTAAAGAAGTTGTTCATTTGTTTGTGTTTTAAATTTTTTTCATTTAATTTCACTTTTAATATATATTTCTACCCTAATCAAATGTTTGTATTTCTCTGTAAGATCTAAATTTTATGGAAACCTTGGTTTTAGAAATTATACTTAGAATTTCGTAGAGGCTTTGACACTGCACTAAAAAGGAAAAAAATTACTCTCCCCCATCCCCGGAGACTCCTATTCCTCCTGTTCTAGTTCTACCTCCAAAGAAAGTTTGGCTTGATCTTTAAAGTCACATTGTAAACTAAGATTAAACAAATTTATTACAATAGATTAGGGACTTTTATTCCAAGTATCTTATTAATGCTTTTTCTGAAATTAGTCTGTGTTTATAAAGACGTATTCATACTGATTAGGTTGATTTTAAAGCTTATTAAAGATTCAAAGAGAGGAAAGAAAGGAGGAACATTTTGCAAAATGGTTTCAAAATATAGAAGAAATTTTTACAAATTTCAAATTTAATTAAGAACACAAGTGTATATTCACACAATTAAAATTATGGGACAAAATATTTAAAAGTGATATAAAAGTCAACATTTGGGAGAAATGTTACATGGTTTCTTCGGAAGTTTTTGTCCATTTTGTTCAATTCAGAACAGATCAGTTATAATTATTGTCCATGAAAGAATGACAAATTTGCTGACCAACCAGGTTATTGATCAAAGTTATATTACAATGAAGTCTTCTTTTCCAAGAGAAATGACCTCTCAGTCACCTCAATTGTAATAATCTGTCATGTTTACTATAGCCCCTTTGTAGGAATTCTTCAACTATAGAAATGCAGTTGTTTGTATGGAATGACAATGACTGCATTTCAAATTACAGCAGTCAAGTAATTTATATTAAATGTCTTGTTATGGCACATGGCTGCTTATACATTACCTGTAACTGTAATGCTGTAATTATAGAATATGGGATAGCCAGGGGCGGCTGCACTCAGAAGTGAAGGGAGGCAGATGTCTGTGAGATTGAGGACAGCCTGCTCTATAGGCTGAGATATACAGCAAGACCATTCTTAAAAAATGTACATGGAATGATGAAAGACTTTGCTTTGTCTATTATTCTGCACCAACTAATACTTTTGTGTATTTATCTTTCCAAGATTGTGGCTATTCATTCAATTTCTTTAACAATAAAAGGTTGAAAAATGTTTGTAGGAACCAAAGGTAACATATATATGTGTGTGGTGTGTGTGTGTGTGTGTATGATATATATATATATATATATATATATATATATATATATATATAACTTTCTCAAAATTCTATGGCTGTGATTGTCTAAGAAAACTTCAATCAATAATCATAGTTTTAACACATAATTAATGTTACAAATTTACTTACCCATTTTATTATTGTAGGGCTGTGAGCTTTCATTTCCACTGGCAATGACTTGTATATCAGTCTAAATACATGCATTTTACATATTTACATTTTATCTGTTATTTTTTATAATTCAAATCATTTGATAAAAATGAAGGAAGTTTAAATGACAAAATTGTTAACATTTCTGACTGAAAAGAAACCACTTTGTTCCATCAAGTGGAAAAAAGGAAAGAAATAGAAGAAAAAAGAAGAAAGAAGAAAGAAGAAAGGAAGGAAGGAAAGAAAAAAATAAAAGAATGGAAATAGGATCATGCACTGTGTTGGAAACGGCAAAAGAACACTTTCTTTTTAAAAAAAATAAAAGAAGTATATTTGTATAATTTTTCCATACAGAACACTGCATTAAATATTCTAAGGCTTATATGGGCTTGTGAAATGTCTTAGACACTAGAAATAAGATTGATGGAGATTTTACCTTAAGACTAGTGGCATTGAGATTGTATATGTGTTCTATATGCAAAGTGTTACACAACTAGAAACCAAGGGATATTCAGAAAGGTCAACTTACCGTCTATATTCTAGATGAAATCTATTAATACTGAGAAATAAAAAGCAAATGGGCATTGGAAAATAAGGTAGAAAGCACCCACCTTCCACATTGTTGTCTTCTGAAAGCACATGACAAGGGAGGAGAGAAAGGAAAGACATTCATTAAGCAGCATGCAGACTGGACCTTGCCTTTGCATGTCTTCCTCATGCAAGGCACCAAACACATCATGCAAAGTGCTCTGTCACTGTCATTCAAGGGGAAAAACAAAACCACAGGGGAGCAGGTTCCTTCCCATTGGTGGCATTTACAGATGTGAGACAAAATCGCAAGAGCAGTCAGATTCTGAACAAAGGACTGTTTGTTAATGAGTCTTTCAGTGTTCCGTGTAAAGCAAGTTGTATTGTGACTTCAGGATTCTGGTAAAGTCTTCCCAGGCAATTTTAAAAAGCTTTTTATTTTTATTTTTCAGTAGTCCTAAAAGGATTTATTTCTATATATTGATCTGGATCTCTGTTTAAAAATAAGAAAGCAAAACAAAACATTGAAAATAGCTGTGAAATTTCACCCAAAGTTATTCTCGTCTGTCAAATGTGTTATGCATTGTCCCTTGCTTTTGAATGCTTTTAATATACTCCCTAGAATAATACAATGGATGAAAGCAACTCATATCTACAATTTATTTTGTTTACTTGTTAGAAGGTCAAATTTTATCTTATAGACAGTATGATATAATTTATTAAGATAATGTTGAAAATATGGTGAATAGAAAAAGTGGCCATTGCAGAAGTGTATCAATCAGGCTAATTGTGTCTTTGTCATGTTGTAGTTCTTTGTGGAACATGATTGGGAATGTCATTAAGCCAAGGCTAATGTTTAATGAGGTCCTTTTGTGTTTGCACATACCTCTTTGGTATTCATATATTTTATATTTTAAAATATATTTTTATGTGTGTATATATATGTAAACGCACATACAACTTTTAAATATATTTAATATGTAACTCATTTAAATGTACACAGCTTAAACTGATTAATACTTATTCAGCAATAAAAACCAGTTTCAAAATGGGACTTGGCAGATAGGACTAAAGTGGAAGGGATGGGAGTCTCAGGAACCCAGGGCAGAGTCTAGGTTTAATGGTCATCAAAACATCTTACTACTTAGTTATAGTGACTGAACTGACACCTTTCCAGTGGGTGAAGTGACCAACAAATTGAAAATTGTGATTTCGTTTGAATTACATACATAGAACCTGAAATAGACAAGTATATTAACACCTTTTAATATTAAGAGACACCCGTTAGCGGATTAGTGGGGACACAATATGTTATGGCAATACTTGTTCTGCTAAATTTTATTTTGAAAGAAACACATTTTTAAAAAATTCATATATTTGTTGGTTTTTAAAAATGTTTTGGTTTTCAATTTACTAGATAAATGGACTGAATTCATTACTTATAGATAGGAATTCTGATGTGACATAAGCACAAATATTTAAATGTTATTTTACTGCTGTACATTAGAAATATACAAATAACTATAATGTTTAGGGAATTTACACTAGTGCCTCTGTAAATTTGTTTTCTAATTAAATCATTTTTGAATTATTACTCAATAACTTCATAAAGTAAAAGAACCCCTTAAATTCTGAGGAGAATCAATTCCACTAACAATATTGAATTGCTGTAGGGAAGAGCACCTAGTGACTTAGGTTAAGGTCGCTGGCTCGATCTACAAGCGACAGTTCTCTTTTACTGCTAGGAGTGAAAAAGGCTCAAAGGTAGTTCTGTGGACCATGTCCTGACATTCAGATTTTCTCCATTCTTACTCAGACAGAGAATATGCTTAACTGAAGGGCCTCTGGTAAGAAAATTCAAGTCTGGCCCAGTATGCAACCAATCCTGACCTGTGTATGTTAAGAAAATTTGTCTCAGAATATTTGGATTTTCCCAAGAGCTAAGGTACTAGATCAAAATATAAGGGATATATTAGCTTCATGTAAAACATGCAGAAGAAAGAAGGCTTCAATAAGACTTGCCTTAAGTTTCTATCATTTTTAGATTTAATAATACATACACACACACACACACACACACACACACACACACACAAAACAAACAAAACAAAACATAAAAGAAAAGAAAAGAAAAAAAGCAAAACGCCAACCTTCTCTCCTCCTTCCATTCTGCACTATACTCTGGTGCCCATTTTCTGACTATGATCAGTTCAAATTCGTTGACCTGAGGTTAACCTGTGCATTATTTCCTAATGCAGCTGCAACTGTAACTTATCAATCCACTCCCAGGCATTTTTCCCCCTCTGGCACTCTAGCCTGCTCTTACATGAAACAGTGTATGCTGAATTAGAACAAAGTTTTGATTTTTCTCTCCAACTTCAGTGAGTATGTGTATACTTATACAAAAAAATGCTATCAGGATTTTGAGCAGCAACAGGGAGGAACTGAGTTTTGGTATTCTGCAGTATACAGGGATAGCAGTTGATTTTCAGTTTAATGGGAAGTAAAAAGTGACCCAGCTGGTCTTACCTGTAAGCCTCGTCAAATGAGGACAAATCCCTTACATGTAAAAACCCTGGGTCCTTAGTTTTGCAAATTTAATTGTACTAGTGCATGGGCAGGTCTTGCAGTAATCAACTCTACAATTATTACTCTCTTTTATGAAAATCTTGCTTTTGTACTCCCTAGCTGTATAAAAGTTAGAAATTGAACATTTTCTGTTTCATTCCTTTAAAGTAATCTTTTCTCACACAAATGAGAATCAGATATTTCATGCTAGGAATCTGGCATCTATGTGCTGGCATGAAGGGAGCCAGCAGAATACTGTCCGGTGTCTCTTTAAGTTACTGTTGAAGTGTAGTTATTTACATTTGGTTCTTTTTTGCCTAGCTTGTAAGAATGCATGGACAGAAAAAGAGCCTGAAATAGCACAAAGAAGTTGCTTCACTGTGGTGTCAAGACCTGAGTTGCCTTCACTGTGCTTTTGAGATCAAAGTTAGGCCCACAAAGGAAAAATGGAAGATGAACATCTGGCATCCCAGACTTCCTTTGGTGTCTGTCTTCTTTATTTTGTGCCAGGTCACATTCCTACTTGAGTCTGCTTATTTAATACATCTCATTCTTCTTCCAGGCTGAAGCCTCACAGATAAGCCACTGTCTTAAAACCTAGTCACCTGGGATTCCAAGAAGAGCCAGATATCTAGGGATGTCTAGGACAGAAACCCCATGCCACTCTCTATCCTAAACCCACTCCCCTCCTCTTCCTTCCAACACATCCAAGTGTGGCAATTCTCCATGAAGGTGGCACTACTAAAGCAGTCACTGTGCAGGAAATAGAGGCTCTCCACAGGTGATGGCAATGGCTAGCAGTTTATGGAAACACCTTGAAAGATGAGCTGAGGCAATCATGAACCTTAATAGGACCATACATTGACAAAGATTGCTTAATTATGCATATCACTTGCCTTCTAGTGAACTTAAAATTCAAGTTGGCATTGCTAAAATGGACCTGAGGACTCTAGATGCTTTCATATCTTTCTCTTTCCTTTGTTTTCACCATTACTGGCCTGTAATTGGCATGCTGATGAAAGTGCTTAAGCTGAAGCTATTTAGGCTGCTGGAGCCCTGGGCTTTGGCCTAAAAATATCTCATTATAGTTTCTGCCTTTAATATTAAATCTATACATCTAGAAAAAATAAATAAGAAAATGAATGTATTTGTTTCAGTATGCTCCCCACCCACTCAAAAAAATTGAAAGACTGAATCTTGCAGAGCAAACAGAGTTTGGAATAAAATGCCACAAATAACACTTTCTGGCATATTCAATCAATTTGTTGAACACTGTGAGCATCCTCATCTAAATGTGCAGCAGTGGTAAGTTTGTGTGGCACTGCAGTCCTTAGTTTTTGGCCTACAAAGCTACCAGGAGCCACCCAGGCATATTCTCCCCTACTTAGGTTTCCTTCCTTTTCTTTCATTTGCCTGGGACTGACTCTCTTCATTGTCCTTAACTCTCTTCCTCCTCCATGCAAACTGGCACTAGTAAGGTAACTTATCACACAGATGCAATACTGGGGCTGGTGACAGCAAGCAACAGGAACAAAACTACACTTCTACTCCCTGGTCCATTCAATGAATCTGGAACATCTATCCTCTTATTTTCTAGCTCCTCACATTGCTTCTTAAGACTTTAACCTTACTGCAGGGACTGAATACCAGGATGAAAGGGTCTGGTTCCCATGGTGGCACAGGATGGAGCTTGCTTTAATTTCCTTTAGTGTTGGCAGTGAAAGGCTTTAGAAAATTTCAACAGTCTGAGGATGTTTCAAGGACTAAGAAATGGAGGGAATCACAGAGACCATGGATTTATGCAGTGCTCAGCCAGAGGAAGAGAAACACCGGCCAGAGCAAGAGGAGGTTCAAACAGAAAATGAAGCATAAACATCTATTATGGATACTTGCAAGAGGAAAGAAACAGCTCTGGGCAAGAATTGGGCAAATTACAAAACATTTTTTTTTTAAACAGATGGCTTCAGTTCCTGTTCCAAAACCACACAAATAAGATGCCAAGGTTTTCTCAGCGGCCTGTTCTGAGTCCTGATCCTGGGCCGTGAGTGCAGCCAACTCCTTCACTGCTCAGGAGTGAAAGAAGAGCTATGACTTGATCAAGTACAGCTGGAGCGAGATGAGTCCAGCATTTCTAACACTTTTTAGAAATTAAAGAAACCTGCATATTCAATTCAAAATGTTCTATCTCAGAGTTGAGTCTCATAGAGAGCAGTGAGAGGGCTAGGACAAGGGCAGCAGAAGGCAGGGGAGCACTTATCCTGTTCTGGTACTAATGCTGTTGAAGTAGTTGTGGGAACTTCTCAAGAATTGCTCAATCTACTATAAAAGATATTCAACAACTCCTACATTATAAGCTGATTTCTTTACATAAGAGGCTATCCCAAGTATTTTTGAATTTTTTTTTCTTATTTTAGTTTGAAGTAGAGAGTGATTTCCAGCTTTGTATTTGTACATTCATCTCAGGAGTTGAACTTAGGAATTGCATGAATGGTTATGACGGTAGTCTGTAATGCATCTGGTCAAGCCATTTGACCATGCTGCGATTACTTATTGAGTAATAAGTGTCTTACATATGGGATGGGCAAGTAACACTGAGTAGTGTTTCCCAAGAGTTTCCCTGCCTGAGCTATGCCACCATGCTCAAAATGATCTAAAGAAAGCTCTATCAGATGGGCAAGATCTGCCCTTCTGAGAGTCTGAAATAAGAATATTTAGAAAGCCTAAAGTAAAGCTCTGGGACCAGAGTGGGAGATAATTTTGAATGTGTCTGCTCATGGTTCTGAGTACATCAGGGATGCCAATGATCAGTGTAGTTTTCTCGACAAACAGATCAATAGCAGTCTTCTGGCCTGTGTGTCTATAATACAGAATGCTATACAATCTACCTTAATCTTTGCATTGTTGACATCTTTCTATGTCACCAAATTCTACTAAAGGATGGTGACATTTTTCTAAAGGAAACATTAACAATCTCTGAGATGGACAGAGTTTTGTTGTTGTTCATAAATCACTACCACAGAGACCTTAAAATACTTGTGACTACTTGTCTAGACTTGCGTTCTTGGAACAGTCCAAAACACATATGTTAAATTTTTCTAAGAAAAAGAAAAAAAATTGGAATGAAATTCAGAGGAGTTTGCATAAAACATGACTGAACCGTATTATAGGAAGAAATCTAAATTTAGTGCTTAACAAATTAAATTTGCATATATTACATAAAATAAGGCTGTTTATATAAAATTACTGACTTACCAATTAGATATTTTATATGTACACAGAACCAGAATTTATTTGAAATAAGAAATGTTTCCAGTTCTTATTTTAAATTCCATAACAGTTGTACATATTTGTTAAATATTTTAAAAAGAAAATATACTGAGTAATAAAAGGGCTTTTTAAACTGCTCCAAAGTTTTCATTGTTCATGTTGCTTTGTGTGCAAAATTCAAGATATTTGCAAGTACTGGCATTTATGGTTAATGTTAAAATTTTATAGAAAACACTGAAACACATCTAAATTTGTTTTTTTCCTGTTAGGGCAATTAGATCAGATTTAAATTTCCTGGAAACTCTCAGTTCAGACTAAAATATTGCTAATAAAACAACACAAATATTTAATGACCTTTTCAGTGTAGACTATTTAGCCAGGAAGAAAACAGGTGTGAAGAACTCCTCTATGCTCCATAAATGAAAATGCTTTAGACTAGGACAACAAAATGTTTAAACATATCCAGTCAACCTTTTCAGGTAAACACTGATGGAGTACCAACAGCCTCAAAGGGACAGATGTAATATTTATAAATTGGTAGTTTTCCAGAAACTGTTGCTCCTATATCCTAAACATAATAGCTAAAATCAAAATATACTAAAACTTTAGTTTATTCTTTAAATCAACCATTCCGATGAAAATGGAAAACAATGAGAAACACTGTACATTTGTGTAAACTATGAGTAAATTAATATTAAGAAGTTCTTAAGGAATGTGAACCCTATATTCTACGAAAAGGAGAATAAAACTAAGGAACTAACAGCAGAATATTCATCACCATTTTTCATGTGCTACTACTAACGTCTTTAACCATCATATACCTCAGTAGTGAGGCCTCTATGCCCAAGTCATGCAGAGAGCTTAAGGAACAGGAAGACTATGGAGATTGTACTGCACTTATCAAGTTGAAAGTAGCAGGAACACTATAGATTAAAACTTTCTTGATTAATTAAAAAAATTTGTTGATTTTATAAAGTTGAAGAAAATATTGAAAAATAGTTTACCATTCTTCCTACACTGTTAGCACATCTACAAGTCTTTGCTTTAACATCAATGGTGAGGCAGAGGTTCCTAATTGTATTTATGGATAAGCATTCTAACTGCTTAGCATGAAGGGTAGAATAATCTACAAATTTTTACTGTCTTTAAAACTTAAAGGAAACCTAGCATTTCTTTTATAGCCCAAAATGTCTTACTTCCTTTAACAAGCATTATAATAACTTTTAGGTGAAAGTCTATTTTATTGGACATTACAATGGCAACTCAAGCTTATTTCTTGGGACCATTTGCTTGGAAGACTTTTTTTCCAGCCTTTTACTATGAGGTAGTGCCTGTCTTTGTTATTGATGTGTATTTTTGTAGGCAGCAAAATGCTGGATCCTGTTTGCATAGACAGTCTGTTAGCTTATGTCTTTTTCTTGGGGAATTTTGTGTGTTAATATTGAGAGATATTGGACACAGATGATTGTTAGTTCCTGTTATGTTTGTTGTTGTAGGTGGCATTATGTGTATGTGATTTTCTTCTTTTGGTTTTGTTGTGAGATGATTAATATCTTGTTTTTTCTTTAGTCTACGTACTCTCCTTGTGTTGGAGTTTTCTTTCTAGAATCCTCTGTAGGGCTGGATTGGTAGATAGATATTGTTTAAACTTGGTTTTGTTCTGGAATATTTTAGTTTCTCCATCTATGTTGACTGAGAGTTTTGCTGGGTATAGTAGCCTCGTAAATGGTTCTGGTTTAACTGTCATTCTGTGTGTAGAAAAATGAACATAGATCCATATTTGTCACCTTGCAAAAAGCTCAAGTCCAAGTAGATCAAGGACCTCAACATAAAACCAGATACACTAAATCTAATAGAAGAGAAACTGGAAAAGGGCCTTGAACTCATTGGCATAGGGAGAAATTTCCTAAACAGAACTCCAGTGGCTTATGCTCTAAGATCAAGAATTAATGAATGGGGTTTCATGAAGTTGAAAATTTCTGTAAGTCAATAGTACAAATAGGCAACCTAGAGATTGGGAAAAAATCTTCACTAACCCCATTTGATAGAGGGCTAATATCCAAAATATATAAAGAACTCAAGAAGCTAACCTCCAAAAAATCCAAACAACCTGATCAAAAACTGGAGTATAGAACTAAACTAAGAATTCACAACACAGGAATCTCAAATGGCTGAGAAGCACTTAAGGAAATGTTCAAATCCAAACAACCCTAAGATTCCACCTTACACCAATCAGAATGACTGAGATCAAAAATTCAGGGTGAGGATGTGGAGAAAAGAAACACTCCTCCATTGCTGGTGGGATTACAAACTGGTACAATCACTCTGGAAATCAATCTGGAGTTTCCTCAGAAAATTGGAAATAGGTGCAGATCCAGCTATATCACTCTTGGGCATATACCCAGAAGATGCCCCACCATGCCAGAGGGGCACATGTTCCTCTATGTTCATAGTGGTCTCATTTGTGGTAGCCAGAAGCAACAAAGATGTCCCGGAAAAATGGATACAGAAAATGTGGTTCATTTACAAAATGGAATACTACTCAGCTATTAAAAATGAGGACATCTTGAGTTTTGTAGGCAAATGGATGGAACTAGAAAATATCCTGAGTGAGATAACTCAGACCCAAAAGGACATACATGGCATATACTCACTAAAAAGTGGATATTAGCAAAAAATGTACAGAATGCCCAGGATACAATCCACAGAACTCAAGAAGGTTAAAAAGCTAAAGTGCTAAGGTTAAAGGCGGGGGGGGGGGGGGGGGGGGGGGGGGGGGGGGGGGGGGGGGGGGAGGGGCAGAACTGAAGCCCTGAGTGCCAGCAGAAAGAATGGAAATAGGCATTCTTAGGAGGAAGGAAGTGGGGTGACCCTCTCGAATGTGCCAGAGATCTGGGAGGTACGAGACTCTCAGGATTCAAAGGGAGGGACCTTATGTGAAATCCCCAAAAGTGAGGAGAGGGAACTTATAAGCCCACCTCCAGTAGAAAGATAGGGCATCTAGTCTCAGAGAGATGGGGTTGCCATTCTACAGTCAAAAACTCTAACCCAGAACTGTTCCTGTCTAAAAGAACTGCAGGGACAAAAATGGAGAAAAGACTGAGGGAAAGGAGGTTCAGTGACTACACAATTGGAATGCATCTCAAAGGGACGCTCCAAGGCCTAACACTATTACTGATGCTATGGTGTCTATCCTCTGAGAGGCCCAACAAGCAGATGACTGAGACAGAGGCAGATACTTACATCCAATCAATGGACAGAAGGCAGAGACCCCTAGGGCTGAATTAGGGAAAAGCTGGAAGGAGCTGAGGAAGAAGGCAAACCCACTGAAGACCAGTAGTCTCAACCAACCTGAAACCCTGAGAGCTCTCAGACACTGAGCCACCAACCAGGCAGCATACACTAGCTGGTCTGAGCCCCCTGACACATATACAGCAGAGGACTGCGTGGTCTGGCCTCAATGAGAGATGATACACCTAGCCTTAGAGAGACTTAAAGCTGAAGGAAGGGGCAGTTTTGGTGGGATGGGTGGGAACAACCTCTTGTAGATGGGGGAGGAGGAATAGGATGAGGATCAGTCAGAGGGCGGTAGACCAGATGGGGATAAGAACTGGACTGTAAAAAAAGATAATAGTAATAATAATAACAATAATAAATTATATAAAAGGATATATTCATTCAGCAGCAAATATTTGATCATTGATTTCATCCAGTATAGAATAGCCTTCTGAGGCCCACTTGTTCTTTCACTTTAGTTAGAAACTCATCTGATAAAATAGCTCTTTATATTTTTGTGTACAGTACATCTCTTAGAAGCTAGGCAGGGAACCTATATTTTCAGTATATGAATCAGCAACAATGAAGCAATAAAAACTAAGTACATTCATCAATTCAAGTTTTTGTTTTAATATTTTACAAAACAAATTAAAAGAAAATAGTTGGTTCAGAATATAAGCAGTTTGACAGCACTGCAGAAGTCATGCATGTAGTTGAGAACTAATCTCTAGTAGTTAACTGACTTCAGTGCTAGTCTGTGTGTAGGAGAGCACCATAACCTTGAGCAGTGGAGTTCCTACCTCCTATTCATTTATTGACCCTAACTTCCTCACTTAATGTTTTCCTAAAATGTTAGGCCCCCTTTAAGCAACATGCATGAGTATAAATGAACAATTCATTTGTGATAATATAAAATATCTTAATGTGTTTACTCTCTATATAGCTTAGAGTACTTTTAGTCATTCTGTGAGTAACACAACAGCAAGCTCATACATGCTTTTTTAAGTTATAAATGGGACTGTGGTTGTCAGAAAAAGAAAGTGCATAGTTTGGACACAATTTTGAGGTTTAAAATTTAAACTATAACATGTTTACTATACAACTTCATTATCTGTTTCTTTAAAATTCTTGGCCAGACTATTATATAATAATGTGTTCAATTAAAAAAAAATTCTTCCTACTTCCTAGCTTCAAAAGAAGTTTTAAATACCAACCTTAAAATACAAACAAGCCGGGCGGTGGTGGCGCACGCCTTTAATCCCAGCACTTGGGAGGCAGAGGCAGGCGGATTTCTGAGTTCGAGGCCAGCCTGGTCTCCAGAGTGAGTTCCAGGACAGCCAGGGCTATACAGAGAAACCCTGTCTCGAAAAAACCCAAAAAAAAAAAAAAATACAAACAAAACTAAACAAAAAACAAGAGCAACAAAAATATGCTTACAAATATTGGCATACTATTATCTGCCATTACATTGACCTGTAGGTCCAAAGATATGCATCTAACTGTCCTGCTTTTCATGAACAAACTTGCACTTTGCTTTTTTATTTATTTTTTCTGTTATAAACTCTAACATAATACATTAAGAGAACCATAATAAATACATTTACATTATCACTAGTAGCACATCTATTTCTTTAAACCTAGAGAAAATAATTATTCTATTTATTACAGACAATAAATAAGATATATATATCCTTATATATCTAATTCTACTGTTAATGTTTGTATAAATAGAAGTAGAGATTAAGTCAAGTTGTCTTCAGGTGAATTACACTCATCCCTTGGTTCTTTGAAACCTGGTCTTGTTACGTATTTGTAGCTAAGGATGAGAATAAAATCCTCCTCCTTGTCCTGATTCACTCTTCCAAATGGTCATATTATAAATGTGGGATACTACAATGGCAAGAGTAGCATTCCCCTAACATGATTCAACATAGAGGTCAACAATAACAGCAAAGATGTGTCAACAATAACATTTTAGTTAGAATTAAATAACACCAATAATTGACCTCAGGTGCTGCAGCCATATTGTACACAATTGGCAACCATGTATGACCACTGGTTGACAGATGAACAACACAGATTGTATTTCTGCCAACTCAGAAAATTCTATTGGAATTCTGATGCAAGTTAAAAGGGCCATAAAAGGTCACTGATACTATCTAATGATAGCAAGTTGTATGTATTCTTTGTTATTTCTGTTAATTCAGGGATATGACTTAAATCCGTAATAATATTCTAAAAGAAAATGTTAATTTAGATTGCATCTGGTTAGTGTATTTGTGAAAAATAAAAAACTATGTAGTATTTTCATGTTAGTTTTAAAATAATAAAAGTAATTTGGAAATAACCCAATAAAAATTTTATTGTAGTTGTATTAAATGCCTTTAACTAATTCAAGTCTGAACAAGTATTACTCTTTTAATCATGTGTCCTTTCATTTAAGCACCACAGCATTATATATTGAATATGTCTTGTTTCTTCAATTTAACCATGTGGTATTCGATTACCCATTATAACTGCCCATCTCCTTCAGTATTCCACCCAATGTCATCCCATATTTAAATTTCAGTCTATGTCAATTTTAAGGAATAGTAGGTTATTTGTAGAACAGATAAAATATATACACCATTCTTTTTTTTTTTTTTTTTTTTTTTTTTTTTTTTTTTTTTTTTTTTTGGTTTTTCGAGGCAGGATTTCTCTGTATAGCCTTGGATAGCCTTGGCTGTCCTGGAACTCACTCTGTAGACCAGGCTGGCCTTGAACTCAGAAATCTGCCTGCCTCTACCTCCCAAGTGCTGGGATTAAAGGCGTGCACCACCACCGCCCGGCTCACACCATTTTTTTTTATAAAGAATTTTCTTGTAGAATAATAATTTAGAGAGCTACCTTGTAATTAAAAAGGCCCCTTGTTCAGTATTGCATTGTAGATAACTAAACACATGGCCAGAAGCATCCACATTGCTAGAGGACTGCAATGCAGCAGCATAGCAAATACTGAAGGGAAGAAGTCAGAGTGAGTCCTGAGTTTCTTCCACTCTGCAAGAGGCTGAGCCTGCTAAGGGGCTATTCTGTGGAAATCCATGCATCTGAGGAACACTGAATGAACACATAATATTGAAAGTGAAAATATGAATTGGGGGGTGGCAAAGGCGGCAAAGTGGCAAAAGTCAGGAGAAAAACTGATGGGCTAAACAGTGTCACATAAGACTGAATAAAAGAGGCTTGGTCAGTAAAGTGCTTGTTACACATGCATGAGTTCAGAGTCCTAACAACCCTATAAAAGCCTGGCTTAGTGTAAGTTGTGGAATCACACAGATCTCAGGGCCTGTAGGTCAGCCAGCTTTAACAGTTGGTGGGTTCCAGGTTGGTGTGAGACCTGTGTCCAAAAGGGAGTTGAGAGCAGAGACAGAGTGATAAAGTAATACGCTCAACATCATCTTTTGGTTTCCACAATAAGAGAACTTGGAAGGGGTACCCTCACACACATGCATATCCCAGATACAGAACACACATATACACACATACACCAGAGAGAGAGAGAGAGAGAGA
>NW_022196912.1:2066101-2078288 GCF_008632895.1 Mastomys coucha | reverse complement strand
AAACAGACAGACAGACAGAGAGATGGAGAGACAGAGAGACAGAGACAGAGAGAGAGACAGAGAGAAAGAGAGAGATACAAAATTAAGTTTAGATAGATCTGCCAAGTTTGGGACTTACATAATTATTTTTACTAAATGTTCATCACTAGTAATCAAAACATGCTCTTTTTATAAGATAGTAGCATCAAATTTCCATTGTTACACAGTAATAATAGAAGAAGAAATGTCAGAAAAGAAATAAAAAATATTTATAGCCTTGAGTATTTATGACACTTGAAGCCCTGCCTCATGACATTAGCACAGCTTGAAAAATATTATACAATAGTATCAGATATTTATTTTAGTTCAAAGAAGTAAATATATGTTGGAAGCCAAAGTCAGTATACTATTTCAATACAAATTTACATCTTATAAATCAAGCAAGTTTACCTGACCATAAAATAATAACTAAGTCTTAATATATTAACTTAATTACCTTAACTGATTTCTGATATTTTTACAAATAAATAAAAAAACCTTGCATTATGCATAGTGTTTGTATTGACAATTGCTACTGGGAACAAAGCATGTAGCAGGGCCTCATGCTTAGATAATGGGCAATTTTCACTGAAGTCAATTCGGTTCAATACATACGGTATTGAGAGTAACAGTACATGAGGAAACTTCAGGAAAAAATGTACAAAAGTCTCTATTTTCCAAAATAGTGCACAAGCAACTGAGATTCATTGATTACTAAGCTTCTTATAATACAACATGAAGATTGTTTTTGGACACTGATTAATAAAAGGACATATAGAATAATTTAAAATGTATTTATTAATGGAAAACAGAATGCTAAAATTTGTAAATATATTTAAAAATATAAATATAGTGTATTGTATGAGATTATAATGAATAGACAAAATCAAGAATCATACCGTATCTTTAAGTAATTAGACATCTTGGCAGAGTGTATAACGTCTTGAAAAATACATAGTTCATTATGGCCCAGAAAGGGGCTCAGAAAGAACAGGAAATGGAGTTAAAAGAAATCTATAACGTGCTCTCATGTGGATTTAAAGAGTACCTTTTTAAAAATTATTAATATTTACTACTTGGGTCATTTGCCAAATGTTTAAAGTATTTCATATACAGTTAGTTCATTGCAGGAGTATAAAACAATTTACTTAATAATAGTAAATCATAAGGCACTGTATATTGAGGTAAAACTCATTTAATTATATTGGCAATGATATGATAATATTATAATTAATGCTTTCTTATTCAAATTGTACATTCAAGAACCTTTTCATAGATAATGTGTATGTGTGTGTGTGTGTTTGTGTATAGTTTTGGGCTGATTAATAAAAGAACAAATACAATAATTAAAATAGCTCTATTAATTGAAAATAGAATGTTGAAATTGTAAGATTATTTGAAAATATAAGTATAGTGTAGAGCAAAAGGATTACAACAACAAATATATATATATATATGAGCAAGGGTTCTTGAACCTGCAATCGTGCTCACATGCATATACATGAGTAGGAATGTATATAGACACATATGCATATATGTGCTTCATATATATGTAACTTAATGACATTAATTGCTGTCTTAATTTCTTCTACAAAGGTGACTCTGGGTTAGTAGTGAGTTTTTTTCCAAGCAAACTTTTTTTGTCACCATGTATCATCCTAAATGATGCTCTTAAATCAGCAGTTCCCAACCTTAGGATTGCAAACTCTTTGGGATTCAAGTGAACCTTTCACAGGGGTCACCTAAGACCATCAAAAACTACAGGTATTTATAATACAATTTATAACATTACCAAATTACACTTATGAAGCAGCAACAAAAATAATTTTCTGGTTGAAGGTCACCACAACATGAGGAACTGTATTAACATGTCGCAGCATTAGAAAGGTAAATATTTCAGAGAGAGAAGAACAAATAAGATTCTAGTATCTGTTCCATTCAAGCTATTAAGAAACTCAAGAGGCATCAAAAAGGGGTATGTCCACCTATTTTTCTCCCTTGGTTGTTAATGCTTAAGGAAGGCTGGTGATAAAGGTGATGATGTAAAAAATACTCATCACTAACTCAAGGCATACCTAAATTTGTGTAATCTCACTTAATAAAGAAACTAACATAATAATTATCATACAAGGTGAAAGAAACAACTAAGGTACAAGGGTACAAATAATGTGCTTTATTCATTATTTTATAAACATTTTAGCCCAATGCGTTGGGTTCTCTCATCCCCAGTCCTGTGTTCTTGAATCTATATTACTGATGTTCAGCAACTCACCAATTAGTCATAGAAACCCTAAGCATATCTGAGTATATCTGTGGGAAATAAATCTTCCAAACTATAAGAAAAACATTTAAATAGTAACTGAGTCAAAATTATGGAAATTACAAAGCTCTTTTACCTGTGAAGTATACGTACCATTTACTCAAGGCAATTAAGTTGCTTCTTATATATTTAGAAACACAAAACCAATTTTAATCAAAATTAATTATTCTGATGAAAATTTGAACTAATGCTTTTGAACAATTTTAATAAACTTTGTAATTTACTGACCAGACTGAGATGTAGACCAGATGAACTCCAAGGCCCTAGCACAGTTAGACCTCATCATGTTTTCACCTAGCTAACAACTGGACTTTTTAGATTTGAAAGAAAAAAAAAAACAAAAAAAAAAATTCTTTACATCTTGAACTAAATAGCTAACTTATGCTTTATCTGAAATGGTTAATACAATATCTGATATATATGTACATATATTTGTATATATATATGTATATTCCATCTAATTAAATGATATAAAATAAATACTGTGTATACACATGTAAGTTTTATTTAGGCCTATTAAAATGATACATTCAGTGATGCTAATCTGGTAAATAAAACAAAGGCCTTCTGGGTCCACGGAGATGGATACTGATTATAGTTATGTAGAGTTAAGGTGATCATCCATGTTCAGTGTCACAGTTGTTAATTACATTGTTCAGTGACTTCATTGTGATTCACTAAACTGATTCTTGCTTAGATTATACAGCAGAATAATGAGATTTTCCCCCCACTATCTGATGCTTATTCTTATTTATAGCTCTTGAAATTCTGAATGTACCTTCTTATAATCAATAAACATAAGAAACAATCATATTTAAATTTTTACAATTCTTTGATTTCTAAAACTGAAATGAATCTGTTAGAGATTTATTTTAATAATTTAAAATAGCAGAATCAAAGGCACAACTGTATAGTACAGAATGTCCTGTCTTCAAGGCTGAAGCTTTGAACATCACTTCCAGTTAGCAAATTGCTTTGAGAAGAGACTTCAGGAAACTACTGTCTCTTTTCCCTAACTGACAGTAGGAATCCAAATAAAATTAATTTTTTTTATTTTCCTTTCACATAAAGTTTTGAATTAAAAACTGGAATACTGGCTTTCTTATCATCAGCATATTCCCAATTTAAAAGACACATGTGGGGATGAGTACTAAAGGAGCCACCCAAAACAACCCACCAATAGTGTGCCTGCCACCCGAACCAACCCACCAATAGTGTGCCTGCCACCCCAACCAACCCACCAATAGTGTGCCCGCCACCACAACCAACCCACCAATAGTGTGCCTGCCACCCCAACCAACCCATCAATAGTGTGCCTGCCACCCATTTTTTAAAGGACATACAAAATCATATATATCAGAATTTGCATTTAAAAAATAACAAATATACATTTTGCCAACCTCAAGTAGAGTTAAATTCTTATGTATTTTGTCCATATCACTTTACAGATGAAAGTAGCTGTGGTCTAGAGTGTTTAGTTAGTAAGTTATGTTACAAGAAGCTGGAAACTCTATCAGAACACTGATATGTCTCTTTCTAGACAAGAAGTATCCCTCAGAGGCTTCTGGAACAAACGAAATGTTTGCCTAAATATAGGAGGGAATCGTGACCATCTCTATTGACATCCAAATCCTGTCTGGGAAATATTCCACACGCCTGATTAAGAAGAACTTAAAGCAACTATCCCAACAATAAATACTATTTGATAAGATTTATATGTAAATATGTTTTGTATCAAAAGCTAAGCCAGAAATATTATGCAGTAACTATCAGAAAGTATGGAAGCTAAAAAGTAATTGAAACATGCATGCAAGTAAAAGAAAAAAAGGAAAATTTTAATGGTGTGTTTATATTTATTCTAAAGAACTTAGAATAAGTATTATACAAATTTTATTTGTTAGGAGGTCTCAGCCTTTTATTTCTAAAAAAATCGGATGGGAAGATGTCTTGGAAAAGAGAAATGCAAGAGCCACTTTGCATCTGTTAAAATCAAGACTGTCTTCAACATTCCAAACGCACAAGGTTTAGTTATGTTTAGAGAGAATTAAGAGGGAACTTGCAGGTCTTGTTTCAGAATTGATTTGTTTTCACTTGCCTAAAACAGTGAACAGGGTAAGTTGGAGCTGCTAAACTAGGAATGTGAATTTACCAGCCAACTGGTATGCACAAGAGAAAGTACAGCTTTGGGAGCAAAGGCAGCCTGAGATGAGCTGACCCAGTTTAAATACTTGTTACATAAATTACAGAAAATGGTGTGAAGCCTTCTTTGAAAGATATCAAAGTTATGCCTTCAAATCCAGAGTTTCAATTATATTCTGTGACAATGAGTAATTCATATCTCATTGTGGTTTCAGTATCCCTCTTTGTAAATTAGAAGACAAACTTACTTCTTTGGATAATTGTATATTAGTAAGACTCATTTAAATTGCATATAATAAATGCCTGAGTATTTCTTTAATCCTGTCAACTAGCTTTCTATGATGAAATATGGGGAAAAGTAATTAAGTGAACCTGAATTTTAGTCTTAATATATTCAAGAATTTTCTTACCCTATATAGTACTTCTGTCTAGCCAAAGGAAATTATATACTAAGTAATGCTAAGAGTGAATGCCAACTGATTTCCAAAATAGTGCAGTATAATTAGGAAATTCGTGAGTCAAATTTCTGTTTATGCCTGTACTTTAAAATCTAATCATTTGTTTGTTTTCTATAGGAAGGACTTGATTAAAGCATCTAGCCGCAATAATTAAATAACCCTGTGCTGAAGGACGCCAGCTTGGCTACTGCTTTAGTGTGCTAAACCCATAATTAAGGCACCAGGGATGTTTATAAATTAACAAAGCAGTGACATTTACACTAAGAGTACAAAGAAGACTTCTTTTAAGAAGAATGTATTCTCAGTGACTCTGTAACTCTACACATATAATGCAATGTGAATAATTTAACATCTACATACAATGTTTAGATCAGGCTCGGATCTATGAGGACTTCTTAAAATTCTTTAGAAAAGATCAGTTAATGTTTTAAGGTTTGCAGGCATTGTACTAGTCCCTTTTGCAACTATTCAGCTGTGGTACTGAAATATACAATAAGGCACAGGAGATGTAAATATGCAAGACTATGTTCCTGTACAGCTACTTTGCCTAACCTAGAAACTCAGCTTGACAACTTCTGACCTACTTCCTAATTCTCCAGTACTAAGATGTATTGTCTTAGAAAAATCAATACTAATTAACACATAGTTAAAAGTAATGGATTATAAATGGAGTTCAGTGGCTATAACATTTGTCAAGTTTTAAAGCATATATTATGCTGCTTCTATACAATTAATAAGTAAAGGCATGACAGGTTGAAGTTGGCCTCTTTGGTGAAGATAAGGTAGTTATTGAAAATTTGAAGTCATTTGGGAAAAAATTATAAACATACTTGTGAAGTATTAAAACAATTACTATTATTACTTGTTGCATGATTCAACTGTATGTTTTAAAAACCCTGAAAGTGACATCTCCTCAGGGACAAACACAGAGGGCACACTATGAAAAACATCACTGAGAACTGATTTAATAAAGCCCAGATACTAGAAAGACTAAACAGACAGCAGCTATGGAGCTGACACCTTAACATTCACTACTTAAGTGAACCCAAAGCACGTTAGTCATGAAGATGTTTGCCAAGAACTCCCTGACCGTTGGTGTAGAAAGGCTGCACAGTACACTAGAAGTATAAGCTGACACTGTGAGCATGAATATTGTAGTCACTTGTCAAGCGTTCTTGACAGGTGAGTTTGGAACACTTGTACCTTCTTCCATTGACTTACAGTGCATCACTATAACTGAAGATGACAAGCTGACTCTAAGAAACCAAATCCCTTTGTGCAGCCCAGAGATTCTCAAATGGCTTTCTCTAGAGGGGCTTTGTTAATAAACAAAGCCTATCAACATAATTACCAAGGACCAAACTAGGAAAAGCTACAACATAGATTATTGCAATATTCTACTCCTTGACCCTAGAAAAAGCAACATCAAAATAATATTTAACAATGAAAGTATATATACTCATTTAATTATTAACATATATCCTAATTTCATACTGTTACATTGTTTTAATTGTAGACAAGTTATGAAAACCAATATAATTCCTAAAGTGGCTTAAACTTTTGCTGAATATGGTTTAAATATCCAGCAAGAAATCACCTTGCAGAAGAACTGCATGGTTCATCATTCCCTGAACATATATCTCTCTTTCATGTACTATCTAATGACAAAAGACAGCTCTGACACAGTTACTGGGCAGTGAACACCTGGACCAATATGCATCATTAATTCACAAGGTATCGTTCATTTGGATCCAGAAGTTTCTCCTAACACAAACATCTGACTAACAAGAATAAATTTCAGAAGTTGAATATTCAAATATTAACTTCTAGAATTAAGTGTATAAGTTACCCAACATCAAGACCTATCTAGAGAATGAGAAGACATCCCTCTACTACCATCTAAAAATCAAGAACAGTATAAGCCCATATTAAGGATTGAACATACTCTTTATGAATGAATACATTTAAAAATGAATCAAATACACTTATCAACTATGTTGATATAAATACTATTACTTCAAAATAACTTTTATGAACTAATTCTATAATAAAATATTAGTATAAATGTCCAAGCATTCAAACATACAGAAACAAAATAAAATTCTGTTTTATTTCAATTACTCATTCCACCATCAGACCCTCTCTCCATGCACAGTGATGGAGGCCTAAGCTACTTTAAGCTATATGGAATATGGCAACCATTTATGTTGTGCAGACACTGAGCAGGATGAAAGAGTTGTAGTGTAGTTAAGATTATACTGTAGAAGATATTACATCACTCCAAATCTTTAAAAAAAAATCTGTCAGTAGAAATCAAATACCATAAAATTCTTTAATACCTTAATTGAACCACATTCCATTAAATGCTAAGGAGAACTAGCAAATTCAAATCAAGATGAAATCGATGTCAGTTCCTCAACCCCTAGTAAAATATAGAAGCATCAAATCTCCTTAACAATATACATTTTTCTCAAGTTAGTGAAAATATTTACTTTCATCACTCTATAAATTCAACAAGCAATTACAATACACATATCGACTTCATTCATTAAGAGATATAACTTGACTACTTATGTATTCATCTATAAATTATGAATTATTGGCTTCTAAAAATAAAATATGGCAAAGTTATTTTTGCATACTTCTGGCAGATTTTATAATCTATAAATATTTCAAAGTGTACCTTCAGGGATGTACTTTTCTTATAAGGACCATAGATATTATTCTCCAAGAAAGCTGCCGCCGACTCGCAGAGGCGCCCACCTTCCCAACACATATGCTTCAGCTTTTGACATTAACAACTGCTTTGTTATCATGTAACACTTCTGTTAAGAAAGAATCAATAAACTCTTTCATGACAATTTATAGAAATTCCAAATCTCAAAAATGAAATCAAATATTATTTTTCATATCTTCTATATAGTGAACACTGGTAATTTGTAAGTATTCTTTTAGAGGAATCCACCAAATAAACAAGTGGAACAACAAAAAATGATTTGTCATGATTGCAATATAAGCTATTAAAAATATACAGTAAGGGTTCTTAATTGCTGGAATAAAACTTAATGGATATATAATAATAATGTAAAATATTTCAAACATACTATCAGGAAATAAATAAGATTAAAAATCTAAATATTAATGTGTATATTAATTTCTGCCAGCAATCTCTGCTCTGGGTGTCTCTTGGTCTGTTGTAAACCATCTCTGCATGTTAGAAATGAGTAGCATCAAGAATTCTGAATATTCAGAGAATACCTGACACAGGCTTCGATGACAGCAAGAATTCAAAACTTTTTGAGCCTTAGAGTAGCTGCAAACTACACAGCTCTCCTTCAGACAGTTGCTACCTGAGCCTAGTTCCCTCTGTCTGTCCTGCAGAGTCCAGGGACCAAAATTCACTGAAGTTAGTTTGGAGTTTAGTTTAATAAGAATGAGCAGATAATTTTTAAGTACAGATAATGAAAAGGCACACTTCCCTCTGGAGAGTTCCATGAACACCAAGATACTCTTCAGGAGGCATTTCTACAAATTGGGTATGGCTTGCCCACCAATTTTAGTTCTGGTGTTCATTAATACCAAACAAACTGAATATGAGGCATAGAAACATATTAGATCTGCTCTCTATTTAATTTAAGGAATAACTGTGATTAATTCATCTAGAATTTATTTTTTATGAATTTGCATTAGAATTATACTAGAGCATATCGAGTGAGAACTGAAAACACCTGTTCTAGCTAGCACATTTGATTTACTAAAATTATAAGTAAATTAATTTTACTACACATTTCTCTTTCAATAGTAGCATTTGGGGCTCAGGAGTATAATCATTCCATTGAAACATAAAATAATGAATGGAAGGATTTAATTAGACAAGCAGAATGCAACTGTGCTTGGTTTTAAATGTGTCTAATTTAGTCACTTACCTTTCATTTCAATTCTGTTGCTTCCAAGATGCAGAAAATGACACTAAGAAATAGACTGGACTGAACAGTTTACACATACTCATACAGAAGCACACCCTTAAAAAACATCATCATTAAAACAATTAGCAAAGTAAACTGAGGAATATGAATAGTAGAGACAGTCAGAGCTCTGATTTAGTAATTCCACTCTGTTTCAGGAAGTAATGCCCACCCCCACTAGCTCTCCTGGCATAGTCCTGACACTCCCCCACTCTTTAGAGCAGGCTACAGAGCAAGATTTCTTTCCTAACCAGACCTTTATTTTCGTATGAGTTTCTTGCTGTTTCTGCAGGGAAAGAATCTTTTGACATTTTGTAAAACTTTGGAACTCAAAAGACAACAACCTCCCTTCCACCTTAATGGCCGGAACATGGCACACACTCAACATTCTGGACCTTGCACTTCCCATGTCAGATATTCCCAGAGCTGAGGACTTCCAGAGCCGCAGGGACTTCTGCTGATATAATTTATTTATATTACACGTTTCTCCTGAAGTGGAGATGTGAAGCAGAAGACTTTGAAAAACAAACAAAACACACTACAATTCAATTGATATTTCTTCCTTTGGGTATCTTTTAGCCTACATTGATACTAATGTAAAGGCAAAGGCAATTAATTAAAACAAAGATGTACAAAATAAATGAACTAACAAACAGCCCCCAAATGACTGGTATTCATGTGCTAATAAGAGTAACAATGTCAGAATGAACCCCTAGCAGAATTTTTGAGGCAACAGAAATACTCCAATATGTTTTCAATTTATTATTTTTCTCAAAGTAGTGTGAGAACATAGCTATGTTCTATTATTCTTCTCTGCAACCTATTCATCTAAACATGCCAAAGAATAAGATCAGTTTTATAAGTAATCTGTATAGAAAAGACTTGCAAGAGTAAATATGGAAATGTGTATTTTGAGGCAGAAACATAAAATTAAAAGACAAAGATTATATCAAATTATAGACCATGTTCTCACAAGTTTCTTGGATCCCTTATTTGATTGTTCCAGTGCCAGCTATCATTGAAAAAATACACTTATTATATCATAAGAACTTGTGTTAACCGTGAGTTTTCCCCTTTCAAGAGTAAAAGAAAGCAAAATCTAAAAGGAAAATGATTACCATTAGCGAAGGATCTACCTATCTATCTACCTATCTATTTACCTATCTACCTATCTATCTTCTTATCTATCCATCTATCACCTATCATATATGTATCAATCATGTATCTATCTATATCTATTTATCATCTTTCTACCTATTTATCTGTTTTTCTGTCAATCATCTCTGTCCCTTTATCTATCTTCTAACCTAATATCTAACTATCTGTGAATAGGGAAGGATGTAGCAGAAGACTTTGGAGATATATTATTTGGGACTGGAAAAGTATTTCTCATTGAAATTGTTTTCTTTTCATGGCAGTAACAGAGGTGTTTTGTTATACTGCACAAAGGAAAACAGTAACCTGCCCCAAAGCATTTCTGATTTTGTGTGGACACCAACTTTTTGAAACAGTAAGCACTGTCTTTAAAGGTGTTATTTTTTATGTTAGGATTATCACTAACAACATTTTATAAAGGAAATTTTATTTAATATGTAGAGAAAAATACTTTAAATCATTTATATGTATATATGAAAGAGAAATTAAATAACCTAAGAGCCTGGGATTCAACAGGGAAAGGGTTGCACTGAAAGTCACTGAGCAGAAGTCAGGAGCTATAGTCATCCTACAATGCAAAGTACAGTCCATGATGCTCTTAATTGGTTCACTAGACACTCATCCAGAATAACAATATATTTATAATTATACAGAGTAAATGAACACCAAGTATTTCAGACACTGTTTTTCCTTTTGGTTAACCGAAGGAATACAAAAACTACTATTACTATGTAAACCTGGACAGGTTTAAAGCTTTTTTGATTTAAAAATTTACCAAGAGTGTCTTCACAATTTCAGAAGTACTATGTCATCAATTTAATAGCTCTCATGATGTGAATCACCAGTAAGCCCACCTGTGTTAGTGTGGAAATGTGTCTTCAAAGTCATGAGGCTTCTATATTTAAGCATAGGCATCTGACTACTTCATTAGTCCTCCCATTACCTACACACATGAACATTTGCTTACAGTGATACATAGAACTTTCTAATAATAGCATTCTTCTCATTATCATTTATATCATTACTGTTATATGACCTATGGTAAATTTTCTAGCTAGATTATCTTGTCTATGACTTTCATTTTAGGACACTAAAACAAGTCCTTTATAAATATCTATTGATGAAACACCTCTGAGATCCTAGTAGAAGTACATTTATTAATACATATAACTAAAAATAAAACTGATAAATTAATTTAGGCATGAAAAGGCAATCCAACAATATCAAACTCTAGGATGAGAGATACTTCAGTAAAGAGAAACCAGACTGAAGATTGCCTTTGCCCTTCATGTCTAATTCTTTCATTAAGTTTTCACTTAATGAAAAATTTTTTACTATTAAGCTTTCGCTACATTCAATATACAAATTTGGGTCTCACAGCTACCAAGTTAAACATGTCAGGCATATTTATGCCATCACAGATTTCTTATTTTAAAATGAGTATGAGAAACTAATTTAAAACAAATGCCTCTAAGCTGATTCTAGAAACAAGATCCAAACTATGCATAGTGAAAGAAGAGACTAGCATTCAACTTGGCCCCAACCTTTTCTTCAGTCCAATTTTTTTTTAATCTCTTGTACCCTGTATCATATTTCAACAGAGCTTCCACTTCATTTTCCCATTTGACATTGTCTTTACAGAGAAGCTGACCCACAAAGATGGAAGCTTCCAAAGGAAAATAGCACCTTATGCTTCACGTTGCATTGTGTGGCTAGTAAAACAGTTTTCACTGCAGGCCTCAGTTAGCATTGTTTACAAAGGCAAAAGAACAAAGAGAGGCAAACACCTTCTCCCTTCAGGCACTAGGGAGATGTGAGAGGTAAACTCTGTATCTTCCTGATTGATTCCTTTCCATATTCTGAGACAATGCTGGTATGGACTTCAAATCCACTACTACAGCTCAAGTCTGAGGTCTAGACATTTATCAGTGGCTCTGAGTCTCACTTTTCTGAACAGGAAGCACAGAAAACCTTAGAGAGTTGTGTAAGATAATTTCCACAAAATATTTAGAAAACAAAGCACAATAACAGGGCAGAATTTGCTGTGGTCCTTGTTAGCATTCTGCCTAAGCCCCACCCCACAGTTACCTGGAAATAGCCAGGTATGCTCCACCACATAGTTACCTGGCAAC
>NW_022196912.1:2038601-2061101 GCF_008632895.1 Mastomys coucha | reverse complement strand
AAAGTCACATTTCTTTTTCTGATAAAATTGTATCTTGAAAAATTAGAAAAAAAAACTGGTGCAGACTACTGTAGGTAGCTTTTTAAAGTTATTAGTCTTTAAAAAATTTCATACACAGAGTTTTGATAATATTTATCCTTCCCTCTCCCATCACTTCCTAGACTCAGTATCTCTTTCACTAAATACCCTGCCTTATGTCATTCCATTTATTTATATGTGTGATTATTTACTTATTAACACTAAAGACCAATTTGTGCTTTCCAAATTGAGTTGCTGAAGACAATTTTGTCCTTGGATTTATGGTCTTGTAAGTGGATTTATAAAACTTAATTTTTAAATATATTGCTTCTATTTTATAAAATTCACTCCCTTTTGCATATTGATCTTATATTCTGCAAGTCTGATGAATTAATTAATTATGTGTTCATGTTGAGGAGAAGGCCCCTGGGATTTTCAATATAAATCATCTGCCAAGAGATACAGTTTTAATTTTTCTTTCCAATTTGGATGTCATTTTCCACCCTTACCTAAACTCTTCAGTTAGTACCGAAGCACAAAGTTCAGCAGAACAGCCTGATAATTATTATTCTCTTGGTCCCTTCATTAAAGGGAAAGTCACTTGCCAACACTCAAATGAGACTTGTCTGCAGGTTTCATCAGTGCTCTTCAGCTGGGAAGTTCCCTCCACTCTCACTCTGCTACAGTTGCACCATTGCTTTCTAAATCCTACTCAGTAGTAATGTGATATAAACCTTATAGATTGTTAGATTTTTCTGCAAATTTTTTATTAGAACTGCTGTATTTGTATTTGTAAAAATAATTCAAGTAAAACAAAACTCCAATATTGTTACAAAGGGTGAACCATTTCCTTCCTTGAGATAAATAAAGAAAATCCTGTGGTAGGAGAAGGACATCTCCAAAATATTTGCAGTATGTATCTGTATCTGTACAAGGAGACTGCTACCTACCGCGTGTTTGTGACTCTTTTCTAAGAAACTATACTCCAGTGTTCATGCTGAAAAAGATTCATGGGACAGAAGGATACCTTAGCAGGTATTGGTACTCACTGCCAAGCATATCAATCCAAATTCAATCTCCTGGTATCATAAGTGGGATGAGAGTAGGAAGTCCCTCAAGTGTTTTTTACACACTACACATGTACCACACATACATTAAAGAGAGATTCACTTATAACTCAGCTTTATCTCTTGAATTGGGTGATTACAAACTCAGTGCTGAAGTTCATTTTTATTTGAAACTGTCAGATGACTTTTGGAAGACTGTATGAACTAATGAGTTTTTACATCCTTAATGTGGCCAATTCCTGAATTTTTGACCGTTATACATTTAGATAGATAGACAAATACTTTCAGACACAAGCAAAAACTATGAAAACAACTTTGCAGCAAATTTCTAAGTGCGTCTCACTTACCCATAATGATATTAAAGAAAAAAACACTAGTTTATATTTTTCTTATAAATGTAATTTTCAGTATGTTAACAGCTGTGTATAAGTGTTTAATGAATAAAACAAAACAAAATAACAACAACAGCAAAACCGCTGTCATCTCCTATAACCAGGCAAGACTCCCAATGGAAGGTTTGGGACACCAACCCAGCCACAAAAACCTTTCACCTGCAATCCATTCTGTTAGCTATCAGTGGTAAAGGTGACATAAGTTGCGGGGAGACCTCACCCTGACACTGTACTCTGCTGTAGTCATAGGTGGCACATAGTCCAATTGTCATCAGAGAAGCTTCATCCAGCAGCTGATGGAAAAATTTGCAGGGACCTAGTGTCAAACATTAGGTGGAGTTCAAGGAAGCCTGACACTTTTGCCTGCTTTTGGGACCGTTGTCCTCCTACTGTCAGCCTTACTATTAGAGGAGGGGCCTAAGTAGTTGCAACTTGATATGCCATGTTTGCTAATATCCTTGAGAGTCTTGCCCTTTCTGAAGGAACAGTGGATGAGGATGGAGTAGGGAGGAGTAGGTGCGGGATTATAGGGAGGAGGGAAGGGGGGAGGAAACTGTGGTTGGGATATAATATATGTGATAACAAATTAATAAAAACTAACTAATGCCACACCAAAAAGACAATGAATGAAAAAAATCCAGGATAAGCAGAAAATTATAACTTAGAAGTCAAACTCATTTAAAAGTAATAAAACAATGTCCCTTTTAATAATCACATCAATGAAAAGGAGAGAGAACCTGTAGAGACTATATCCAGAGGTAAGACACAGCCCCCAGTTGAGGGATGGGGTCACCCACACTTCTCAAAGTTTTAACCCAGAATTTCTCCTGTCTAAAGAAAATACAGGGACAAAGAGTGGAGCAGATTCTGAAGGAAAGGCCATCCAGACACTGCCCCACCTGGAGATCCATCCCATATGCAGTCACCAAATGCAGTCACTCCTACTCACGACAAGAACTGCTTGCTGACAGGAGCCTGATATGGATGTCTCCTGAGAGGCTCTGCCAACCATTGGAATGAACATAGGGACCCCAATGGAACAGTTTGGGGAAGAACTGAAGGATCTGAAGGGGTTTGCAACACCATAGGGAGAACAATAATATCAATCAATCAGCCCCACCCAACCCCCCCGGCCATAGCTCCCAGGGACTAAACCACCAACCAAAGAATACACATGGAGGAACCCATGGCTCCAGCTGCATATATTGCAGAGGATGGTTTTATCTGGCATCAATGGGAGGGGAGGCCCTAGGTCCTGTGAAGGCTTGATGCCCTAGCATCAATGTTAGGGTGAATGAGGCAGGAGTGGGTAGGTGTGGAGGGAGCATCCTCACAGAAGCAGTGGGGAGGGAAGATGGGATAGGGAATTTTCAAAGTGGAAACTGGGAAGGGGATAATAAATGTAAATAAAATGTAGATAAATAAAATAACCAATAAAAAATAATACATCAGTGGCAATGTTATAATTTCCAGAAGGCACTATATGATTATATTTATGCTCTGTAAGTATTAAATGGTATGCTTCAACAAACAGATAAGCATTTGGTGGTACCTGGTATGCTGACATGGAAACAAGTTCCTTTTTCAGTGTTTACTGGCCAAAAGGTATTGTACATATTCATTATAATTTATCTTTGTTACTTTCCATTGAAACAGTTCAGGCACATATAGTACAGCCCAATTCACAATAAGTATGTTACAGTGAATACAGATTATAGTTACAGAGGTATCTTGATAAATGGAGACTTTTTCAGTTGGTATGGTCTGCTCTAAGTTTTCTTTTTCCAACAAGCTCTCAGATAATACTTATACTTATGGACTCTTCCTTACGAAAAAAAAAATCACAGATAGATGGTTAGATAGGTGAAGACAAATAGTTGATATACATGCAAATAGATGATTGGTGATAGTTGATAGATGATAAATAATAGACAAATAGATAGGTAAATAGATAGATAGATAGATAGATAGATAGATAGATAGATAGAAGATAGATAGATAGATAGATAGATAGATAGATAGATAGATAGATAGAGATAGATAGACAGACAGACAGACAGATAGATAGATAGGTAGGTGATAGATAGATAGGAACCACAATTTGCTTAAATTAACAGTACTGAGTACAAGGATAGCAGTTAATGTAATCAATCATATGGCTTCATGGTTTCCAAAGAAATAAACAATACAACATGCACCTAGCACACAAAGAATGACAGAGAAACTTAAATTCTAGAAGAATGAATGGGAAAAGAAATTATCTAGATACTTAGATCCAGTTACTTTATTTGGAGAAAATCAATGTAAATGTAGGAAATCACACCTCAGAAAGACCAGTGACTTCCTCAGATGTTACTTTCAGCTGAAGAATAAACAGTTTTGAATGGCACTCAGATTCAGGCACCTCTGGTGTTGAGGAAGGATCAACGAAATGGGCTTTTGTGGGATCTTTTCCCCTCACAAGAAGAAATCATTTTATATAGACAAATCCCAACATATCCTTGAGTGAACACAGTGAAAAACTCATGATGTAAGTTAGGCTTGTATCAAAGAAGTGTTGGGATTAAAAGAATGTACCTCCACAATGAGCTTCACACAGTTTATTCTCATGCATAGCATCTGTGGCATCAGAGAAGGTAGAAGGCTTTCTATTGGCATTGTGGTTAAAGATAATTTATAGAATGGGTTTGATAGAGGGGGACAGGAAGAAGAGGACAGAAGTACAAGAAAGAGGGAGAAGGGGGAAGGAAGAAGTTAAGTTTTTATGAAAGGCACAGTAAAAACTGATGTATTTGCAGAGCTGGCTAGCATTTTTCCTTAAAATATCTTCTCAGAAATAAGTGATTTTGAGACTACCATTGACTACATCAAGGAGCTATTGACTTCTTCCTAGTGTTTCTTGTACCTGGGTAGTAGATGGACTCTGCACCTCTGTTCTGTTCAGAACTAAGATATACCTGTAGTTAATGTTAGCAAAAGGCTCATTTCCCTTCCGTTTATAATTCTCTCTATCACCATTTTTCATATATACTTTTAATTAAAAATCTGATTATCTTTCAGAGTCTCCTGAGGCCTCTGTTTCCTATTAAAGAGTTGCTAGATGAACTCAGTGCACAATCCACAGATGGATTCTTGTGTGTACTGTGAGAAGTTAAACCAGCAAATTACAACACAGTTTTTATGTCCACTAAGCCAAAAAAACTAAACACTTATTTCCTTTACTCAAAAATATAACCATGGTCAAAGACTAAGACCCTCTTTACAAAGTCCTCCTCAGCTCTCTCTGCCTTGCATCTACTTTCTGGGTTAAGCCTGACTACACCTTTAGTTTAATCTTACAAACTACCCCTGTTCTATAAACAGTATTCAATCTTTGTATTCTCATAAACAGTAATTTTGCAAACAAATTATGAAAATTATGAAAAAACTCAATTTCCTGAGTTAACTCATTAGGATTTTGTCATCAAATAATTTCATTTTTCAAAACCACAAGTTAAAGATTCCCAGAATTCCATCTAGTGTGAGTTTGTCAGAAATAATTGTTTTTTTTCTCTCATTTCTTTATGGATCCCCCCACCCAACCTACTTTCTCTCTTTAGAAAACAAACAGGTATATTAAAAAGAAAAGAAATGAAGAAAAGAAAGAAAACAAAACCGTAAGAACCACATACATCCACATATACACACATAATAAGGACACAAAATCAGAAATAACATTATACAAGCAAAACACCAATAATGCCCCTGCCCCTACAAAGCAATATTTTAAGAAAATATTATATGAAAAAATTCAATAAAAATAAAAACAAACAAAAAATAACAAACACAAGAATAGAAACCATTGCATGTGTTGCTTATCCTTAGCCCCTCAAATCCTGAGAGGGATAGAAAGTACTGCTACTCCAGACCTATGCAAAGATAACGTGGTTTAGGCTTGTTTCCAAGTCTGTACAACTCCAAATTGTTTAGACCAGAAAAAAATTTCTCCCATCACATAATAATCAGAAAACCAAATGCACAAACCAAAAAAAGAATATTAAAAGCAGTAAAGGAAAAAGGTCAAGTGATATATAAAGGCGGACCTATCAGAAATATATCAGACTTCTCACCAGAGACTATGAAAGCCAGAAGATCTTGGGCCAATGTCACCCACATGATAAGAGAACACAAATGCAAGCTCAGGCTACTATACCCAGCAAAACTCTCAATTACCATAGATGGAGAAACCAAGGCATTCCATGACAAAACCAAATTTACACAATATCTTTCTACAAATCCAGCCCTTCAAAGGATAATAAATGGAAAATTCCTAAACAAGGAGGGAAACTACACCGTAAAAAAAGTAAGAAAGTAATCTTTCAACAACTAATAGAAGATAGCCACATGAGCAGAATTCCAACTCTAACAACAAAAATAACAGGAAGCAACAATCATTATTCTTAATACCTCTTAATATCAATGAACTCAATTCACCAATAAAAAGTCATAGACTAACATACTGAATACATAAACAGGACCAAACATTTTGTTGTACACAGGAAACCCATCTCAGTGACAAAGATAGATACTATCTCAGAGTAAAAGGCTGGAAAACAATTGTCCAAGCAAATGGTCCCAAGAAACAAGCTGTAGTAGCCATTCTAATATTGAATAAAATCGACTTTCAACCTAAAATTATCAAAAAAGATAAGAAGGTACACTTCATACTCATCAAAGGTAAAAATCTACCAATATAAACTCTCAATTCTGAACCTCTATGCTCCAAATGCAAGGGCATCCACATTCATTAAAGAAACTACTAAAGCTCAACGCACTCATCACACTGCACAAAATAATAGTAGAAGACTTCAATACTCCACTCTTATCAATGGAAAGTTCATGGAAACAGAAACTACACAGAGACACCGTGAAACTAACAGAAGTTATGAAACAGATGGATTTAACAGATATCTATAGAACTTTTTATCCTAAAACAAAAGGATATACCTTCTGAGCACCTCATGGTACCTTCTCCAAAACTGACCATATAATTGGTCACAAAACAGGCCTCAACATATACAAGAAGATTGAAATAATTCCTTGCATCCTATCAGATCACCACAGACTAAGGCTGGTCCTCAATAACAACATGAACAATAGAAAGCCCACATACATGTGGAAGCTGAACAACACTCTACTCAATGATAACTTGATCAAGGAAGAAATAAAGAAAGAATTTAAAGACTTCTTAGAGTTTTATGAAAATGAAGTCACAACATACCCAATCTTATAGAACACAATGAAAGCAGTCCTAAGCTGAAATCTCTTAAGCTCTGAGTGCCTCCAAAAAGAAACTGGAGAGAGCATACACTAGCAGTTTGACAGCACATCAGAAAGCTCTAGAACAAAAAGAAGAAAATTCACCCAAGAGGAATAGATAAGCAGGAAATAATCAAATCAGGGCTGAAATCAACCTAGTGGAAACAAAAAGAACTATAAATAAAAAGAATCAACCAAACCAGAAGCTGGTTCTTTGAGAAAATCAAAAAAATAGATAAACCCCTTAGTCAGACTAATTAGAAGGCACATAGGCAGTATCCAAATCAACAAATGCAGAAATAAAAAAAGAAACAACAACAGAAACTGAGGAAATCCAAAAAATCATCAAATACTACTACAAAAGCCTATACTCAACAAAACTGGAAAAGCTGGATGAAATGGACAATTTTCTAGACAGATACCAGGTACCAAAGTTAAATCAAGATCAGATAAATGATCTAAAGAGTCCCATATCCCCTATCAAAATAGAAACAGTCATTAATAGTCTCCCAACCACAAACAGCCCAGGACCGGATGGGTTTAGTGCAGAGTTTTATCAGACCTTCATAGAAGACCTAATACCAATACTCCTCAAGCTATTCCACAAAATAGAGACAGAAGGTATTCTACTGTGGGGCCTGGTGGCTCGCTGCTGTAGCCTGGGTCTCTCTCTTTGCAGCTGAGGCCTGTGGCACGGTGGGTTAGTCAAAAAGGAGGCAATGTATAAATGAGATATTTTATTATAGGAAAGAGAAAATAGGCCAGTCAAGTAGAGAGAAAGAAAGGAGAGGAAGGAGGGAAGAAGAGAAGGAGAAAGAGAGAGAAAGGAAGCAAGAGAGCAAGAAGGCAAGAGAAGAGAACAAAGAACCGAAAGAGAGGAAGAAGGCAAGAGAGGAAAGAGGGCAAGAGAGAGAGGAGGGGGTGAACCACCCCTTATATAGAATGGGTCGTGGCTATCTGTCTTTCGAGCTAGGCATGCCTGGCTGTCGTCAGGAGGCAGGGTCCAGCTAGAAGGCTGGGAGCTTGGGGCATTTTCTGCCTGATAGAGCCCACATTTCCTGCAGCTGTGAGGGGTTGTGATTGAAACATGAGCCAGACTCAGGAGTTATAGTTGATCTCCTTCCACCCCCTACAGGCTGAAACTGCCCACTAGGGCTCCAGAGTTCAAGGCCTATTACTTGATGAGCCTAAGTTGCCTGAACAGACCACTGCCCTATACTCTACCTAATCATTTTATGAAGCCACAATTACCAAAACCACACAAAGAGCCAACAAGAAAAAGAACTTCAGACCAATTTTCCTTATGAATATAGATGCAAAAATAATAAAATTCTCACAAACCAAATCCAAGAAAACATCAAAACAATTATCCATCATAATCAAGTAGGCTTCATCCCAGGGATGCAGGGATGGTTTAATACATGGAAATCCATCATCGTAATCTACTACATACACAAACTCAAAGAAAAAAATATGATCATCTCAATAGATGCTGAGAAAGCATTTGACAAAATCCAACACCCCTTCATGATAAAAGTCTTGGAAAGATCAAGAATTCAAGGCCCATACCTAAACATAGTAAAAGCAATATACAGCAAACCAGTAGCCAACATCAAACTAAATGGAGAGAAACTTGAAGCCCTCCTACTAAAATCCGGGACTAGACAAAGCTGCCCACTCTCTTTCTACCTATTCAATATTGTACTTGAAGTCCTAGCCAGAGCAATTAGACAAAAAAGGAGATCAAATTGGAAAGGAAGAAGTCAAATTATAATTATTTGCACTTGATATGATAGAATACATAAGTGACCCCAAAAATTACACCAGAGAAGTCCTAAACCTGACAAACTTCAACAAAGTAGCTGGATATAAAATTAAGTCAAGCAAATCAGTGGCTTTCTGAATAGAGGTTTTCTTTATTTACTGAATAGTTCAGAAAGCAAAGGTTTCCTTTTATTAGCCATATATAATTCCTTTCAAATTGCTAAATAAATATTTGTTTAGTAAATTATTACATCCAAGCATCACACACCACTACAGTTTAATTTTAGCTCAAATAATACTAGACAAAATATGTCATTTCTCTAGCTCTGATGAATAATACAGCAATATGGTGACCAGCGTATTATATTTGCCAGCTCTGTAGGAGAGTAGGAAGTGGAGAAATTTAAGTCCAGTTATGGTATTTAGCCAGGAATCATTACAAAGCCCTGCTATCTGAGCTTCTGATACATTTAAAGTATTCTTGTCAGTAGAACAATCAGACCATGAAACAGAAAAAGGCTTCAAGCTGTTAATCATCTCAAATGTTATGACATCACGAGACTCCTGATGATTCTAAGAGTCCAGAGGGACTTAATTCTTAGAAACCATTTTTAAAATGAATCTATGGGCATTAGATCAATCATGATTCCCAGCTTTCTCCTGTTAGTTGCTTGTTGCAGCATTTTCTCTGTCCAATCATATTAGAGCAATGACAGGTCTGTGATTGGACAGGAATAGGGAGGCAGAGGTAGAAGTTTAGGAGTGAGGAGGTGGGAGATGAGAGGAGAAGCAGGGGAAATCATCATGGAGAGAGGTGAATAGGAAGATGATCCAGACACTGCATGCTTTTAAACAGGCACAAGAAGATTAGGTTTTTACAAGGTTAGAATAATCAGGTTAAAACAATATCTTTCACATTTGGCTCTGAAATTATTGTATTGACATCTTGTAAACTGTGAGCTTATTGATATATAAACCTGATTGGATAATTAAGCCTTAAGAGTCATGTTTCTACCGGGTAACTAGACGATAGATGACCGATTGTGGGGTGTGTTGAGTGTTGCATGTAAGAGAGAAAATGTTGCTAGCTGGGAGAGTATAACAAAAGCCCGCCAGGACACAGTGCTGTGGCCAGCCAGTACTGGCACTAGAGCAGGAACGTAGTCCAGAGGGGCAGGAGAGATTGAGGGGTGATCATTTTTAATATTTCCTGCAACAGTTGCTCACAGCAAGGAAAATGACGTTCTGTTGCACCTCTCCTTGAGAATGGAGAACACAAAAGGTAGACTGCATTTTCAGCTTAAAGATACAACTTCTACTCCTTTCTCTCCAATGTACTGTGCATTGTGATAAGCCTACTTAGAAATATCCATATATATAATTAGCCACCATGTCTCAAAAATTTTTGCATTCTGATAAAACAGGTGGCATAACTTTCCTTTGGAAAATACATTCCAGGATCATTAATTTTACAAAAATTTGACTGATATTTGATTTAATCTAATTTTTAGAGATTATCATGCAGAAGATATTTATAAGTGCTTGAATTCAGATTTTTTATGATTAGGTACATTCTACATAAAAACTTTATTATATAATCAGTTATTAAATATGGTTTGATTCCAAATTCCAATATGTTCACTTTAGAGAACAATTCTCATTGAAGTTTATATGAACATTTAATATTCCTTCTACCCCACAGAAATTAAATATAAAAAAGCGTGTGGCCAAAGGAGTTTTTATTGAACACATATTACTGCATTTTAATAAAAAAGAAACAACAGCCATAATTCCAATTTAAATCTGAAGTCAGACAGTGGTGGCACATGCCTTTAATTCCAGCACTTGGGAGGCAGAGACAGGCAGATTTCTGAGTTTAAGGCCAGCCTGGTCTACAGAGTAAGTTTCAGAATAGCCAGGTTCCATGTACTTCTCATTAAATGGTGGAGATTTGTTTTGATTTCAATTAAGAAAAGGGAATCATGTAATGCCCATAGAATTGATGGAACTCTAATAAAATATAAACAATAGATATGAGAGCATCAGCTTGAGATTGGAAGAGGCAGGGGAGTAATTGGAAGAAGGAAAGGCAAGTTTTAAGTGATGTCATTCGATTTTAATTAAAACTTTGAAAAATAAATTTAAAAATAAAAGTGGAGGAAATGTAAAACTGACTATATATTCATGTATCCTAAAATATAAGTATATGTTACCTATGAGAGAAATATATATGTATGTATATATATGATATACATTTACAGAGAAAATTATAATTATCTGGTTGAATTCATTTTTAATCATATGATTTTTAAGCTTCCCTTTCAAAAGACAACACATTATACTGGGCTGTATGCATGGAGAAAATTAGCTACATTGATGTTTAGAAATCCAATACTGTATTACAAAGTGGTGGTTCAGTATTGACTGAAAATTTGTATATTTGATTCAGTACTGGTGGAGAAAAGTCTTTGGAATGCTTTTGTATTATAACCATTCATTTATGCTTAATAATTATAAATTTCCAACTAGTGTTTTTCATTAACTTATATGATTAAAAGCTGAATTTTAAAGGGATTTAGAATGGTTTGTTATTATCTCAGATAACATTTAATAGAAAGCTTTTAAAAAATTGATTTTTCTGGATGTAGTGGCACATGCCTCTGGAGATATAGACACGCAGTTCACTGTGAATTCAAAGTCAGCTGTGAATATACAGTGAGTTTCAGGACAGTCGGGAGACCCTGTCTCAAAGAAGGGGGAGAGGATGATTTTATTTCTCTGTAATTGTAAAGAAATTGAAAATTTTCTTGAGTTTTGACGGTGACCATGGCTAAGAACCAGTGATTTGTAACACTGACAAACTGATGGAGGGTAATTAAGTGGCATGAATGAATGTGACAATGATGCAGCCAAGTAAAGCAAGCAGGAATCCTTGTATGAAAAAGCTGACAAGCTTGGCTCTCTGTAATTTTCTGCAATTGTTAAAATTCTCCTTGGTGTTCATTTGAGTTTTAAATTTTTACATAAACATAAGTTTTCGTATTACATTCTTTTGGAACATTGTGTGAGAGGCCAGTGAAGTGGCTGACACATTTCTGGACAAAATGTCTTATCTTCTTTAAATTGTTGCTCTAAATTTGTACCTTCTACTTAAATAGAGGGGGTAGACATTTAAAATACAGGAAACATGACACTACATCATCAGCTTTTCATAATGTTTTTCTTGACAACTGTAAGATATAAAATTTCACAATTTTAATAATATTTTTCTTTGCTTATCATAGCTGTTTGAAGATCCTACAAAATACTATTTGAAAATTAAGACTACATATTGTTGTTCGTCCTAAGGGGCTGCAAACCCCTAAGCTCCATAGATCCTTTCTCTAACTCCTTCAATGGGGACTATGTACTCCGTTCAATGGATGGCTGTGAGCCTCTACATCTGTATTAGTCATATGTATTAGTCAATATGAACTAACTAGCACCCTCAGAGCTCCCAGGGACTCAACCACCAACCAAGGACTGCACATGGAGGGGTCTGATTGTTCTGGCAGCATGTGTATAGTAGAGGATTGCAAATTCGATCATCAATAGGAGGAGAGGACCTCGGCCCTGTGAAAGTTCTGTGCCCCAGTGTAGGGGAATGCCAGGGCCAATAAGTGGGAGAGGGTGGGGTGGCAGGCATGGGGAGGGGGGAGGCAACAGGGGTTTGTTCTTGTTTTTTTGTTTGCTTGTTTGTTTGTTTTTTGGAGGGGAAACTGGGAAAGGAGAAATTTACATGTAAATAAAGAAAATATCTAATAAAAAAAGACTACATCACAAAATCTGTGGTTTTAAAATCTTTGTGCATCTTGCATACATGAAAGAGAAAGCACAGATGTGTGCGCCTCAGCTATTATGTAGGGTCAGGTGGTGGAAAATCTTAGCAGAGCCACTGATAAGCTAATTAAGCCCTTTTCATGGCGCCACCTAAGTGTCTCCCCCTCTCCCAACAGACATTAAAAAAATAAAAACTAATAACATCTACGATGAGTAGCATTCTTGTAGCCTATAGGTCTAGCCTGCTACTTTACTTTTCCCATGACAATAATGGGAGGCCTTATTATTTTTTTTCCTTTGGGCATTTATTAGGCTTGGTGAGGAAAAGCCAGACCTTCACTGAGAAAGAGCATGGTTCTCAGCTCTCTTCCAACATTTGAAAGTCAAATGGAATCCAGGGCTGTCCTTGTTCCATAAGCCCAACTAGAAGTTGTTTTCCTATGATTACCAAAATCCACTGCCTCTCATTTGATAAGCATACAGGGCGTAATTTGCTCAACAGCAGTTAATAGAAGTAACTCACATGCTATGTAAGCAGACTGGCCAAAGGCAGGGAGAAATGAACATATGCTAATGCAAAGTATTGGATCAGGGTGGGAGTGGGGTCTTTCTACTTTATATTCCTTGGAAATGTACAGTATGTATCTTATTCTGCATCAACAAGTGAGGTTTCTTTTTATTGTTTAAAAAGTGTGGCACCTCTTCCTACAGAAATGCAACACTGTATCCATTAGATTATCGAGACCCTGTTTTCCCTGGGCAAATCATTATCCTTTGTGATGATGAATTGCAAATCAGTTCAAAGTTCAAACAACATGGAGAAGGTTGGTAAATGTTATTCCCTTTATTAAAATTATACATATGATTCAAGAAAATACTTATTTTAATTGTCCTTAGTTTGCCATGAATTCTGTCAGGCATTTTAACTACATATGAGCTTCTGGCCTTTTTGCAAATAATAACCAAATACATAATTAATTTGAACCTGTGAAATCAAATGGAGACAAACACTGAAACCTAACCAAACTTTGAATGAACTCTAGGTATTTTGTACAGCAGATCCATTCAAAATTATTTCTAGTCTGAATTTCCTGTAGCATTTTCCTCTCCAGAAAATTTTGTTAAATTTACTGTCTAAATTTCATGATAAAGCCTAACAACTTAAATTGATCTTTCACACAATCCAGACAAATTTTCAATATACTACTTATTACATAAGGTTTGTCACCATGTAGTCTTTTTATAGACTATCTTTACTTTTTAATTAGCTTCAAATATATACATTTTAATAAGTTTCGATTTAATATTTCAACACAGGCACACATATTGCTTGGATCAAAACAGTATAAAGAGAGTTTCTTCTCCTAATTATATTTAAGGACTTTGAACGTTTCTTCTCAGTCTCAAAAGAGGGTGTACAGTGGGTTATGGTGAGCCATAGATATTCCAGTATGCAATGCAAAACACCTGCCTGAGTTTGGATATCTGTTTCCCACTTTACTATTTTCATAACCTCCACTGCTAATCTCATGATCCTTATTCTATTTCAGGTAGGTTATTTTATTCGTAGTGAGAATGGGATAGAGTTTAAAAGGGCCCACTAGTAATTAGTGGTCCTCAAAAATAGGGGAAACGTTACAAACAGATTATTTACCATAAATAACTGCTAAATGACTGGTGTTAGGACAAAGGGCTAAAAGAGATGGAGCTTTCCATTCTCTGGACTGATTGGATATTGAGTCAATTTTCCTTCTTGACACTTTGACTTGGCCTGATGATAACAGCTATTCTTAGAGCTCATGGTCAATGATTGTACCACTTGGAAAATAATCAAGAAACTCCTAGATCATGGCATATTTAGTCTTAGAAATTATTTCTACAGAAAACATTAGGTTACAGATTTAAACTACAATGAAGATAACACTTACATTAGTAATAAAACCTTCTGATGAGTGGATAGAAGAACCAGACAGAACACAGCAGAAATTTTAGCACCTCCATTGTTTAACTCCTGCCCTGAAATTCTGTATAACTTTTTCAGTTTTGCACATAATCCAATTGAGAAAATAAGACATATATTTCAGAGCCATTTAATGCTTTCAATGGTTCATTTCAGATAACAGCAGTTATCACAAACTTATTTTCGTCTACTACCTCTTTAGTATCTACTTCACTCATTATCAACTTTCAGAAAAACAAAGCAAAACAAAATAAAATCCTGCACATAATGTCCAGTGATGCCTCAGCTCTCTGACCAACAGCAGTGCCAGCCCATCTTTTTCTGTGACTTGTGCTCTGTTCTCTCCTTTTATGGTTGACAAGTTAACTCTTTACCCACCAGACTTTGTGGCTCTTTTGGGGCTTACTAAGATTACACATCCTGTCTATAATTCAAGAACTTTACTCCAGAGAGGATGAATCTTTTCATTTAAATTATAAGTTCTCTTTGTGTTAGCTCATTCTGACGAACATCCAAAATGCTGTAGTATCTCATATTTTTAAAGGCTACCTATTTCTTGTTCTATGTCCCTTATCTCAATTGAATCTTCCTATTTTCTTCTAGGCTTGCAGCACTTGACTTTTGCTCTAATTCCTTTACTGATGTCTTTAAGGTCACTAAACTAAATTTTATGACTACAAGGTCACATTTTGCTCTTCAGCTTCAAGTGATAATCTGAATGCCTTGCCCCAGTTCTTGCTTCTATGTCAGTTCTAACTTAATTTACTCACTTTCTTTTCCTACTTTAATTCTTGCAAAGTCCATGAACATAACCAAGTCCAAACCTTGCCTACTTCCTGTCCCTACCCCTCACATATTTTTCATTTAAGGATGCTGCACCATTTTCTCTGTCCAATCACATTAGGGCAGTGACAGGCCTGTGATTGGACAGGAATAGAGAGGTGGAGTGAGAGTTGGAGGAGGACAAAGGTCAAGAGCGGGAGGATATAGTTTATCATCATGGAGTCAGACAAGGAGGATGAGTCAGCCACCAGGTGGTTACAACCAGGCTAAGGTTTTTACAAGGTTAAATTAATTGGGTCAAAATATTGTCCTTATTATTTGGTTCTGAAATTGTTGTATTAGTATTTTGTAAATTGTGATCTTATTATATAAACCTGATTGGATATTAAAGCCTTAAGAATAACTTAATAGTCATGCTTTACCGACCGGGTACTAGGTGCTAGCTAGATGAATGATTGTGGGGGTGTGTACAGAGTTGCATGTGAGCGAGATGTTGCTAACTGGGAGAAAATAACTAGAACACACTGGGACTTAGTGTTGAGGCCAGACGGTACTGGCACAAGAATATGGCACTGGTGGGGGGAAGGAGTTTGTGGGGTGGATTCATTATTTATTAATTCCAGCAACATAAGGGCCATTTTCTCTCTTACACAGAGTTGTCTCCTGCTTTTTAGTGATAGTCTTCATAAGGAACCACTTAGAGATACACAGATCACTCACCAGCAACTAACACAGGAATAAATTGACAATTGAGTTTTTCAAAGTAAGGTAGAAATTATAAGTTGAGAAATCATTTATTGCTTTGGGGTGGCAGGCATGGGGAGGGGGGAGGCAACAGGGGTTTGTTTTTGTTGTTTTTGTTTGTTTCTTTGTTTTTTGGAGGGGAAACTGGGAATGGAGAAATTTACATGTAAATAAAGAAAATATCTAATAAAAGATATAATGTTTAATTTAGGATGTACAAAAACTGATTCAAAATTTATAGTGCTCAAGATATAGTTTAACATGTTTAAATATACTCAGAGGAAGGAACAGGCAGTTTATACCATGGTAGCAATGCCTAATATAAAGGTGTAATACAAAGAGAATGTACTGGTGAGAAACAAGTTAAGAAAATAGGAAATAATATAACCCTAACGCCCATTAAATTTATGTACCTGGTAAGTATAGTATTTCAGAGGCTAAATAAATTTTTCTTGAAAACACTCCATTTTTCTTTGTATTTTAAACATCTTGAAATGCTAAGTTTCAGACATCCTCCCAAGTCTACTGTTACCACATGGCCTTGATCATCACAGCATAAATGCACACACTCAGGCATACAGCTTTCATCTTACATCCAGTACCTCTTTATTTTTTATCACAATATATTTGGTGTATACAGCGGCTGGTTGTATAAAAAATCTTTTCACTTAAGTATATCGTGTACTCGAAGAATGTCCTATCACTTCCTGTTAGTCACCTTCCTTCCCCGAGTAACTCTCATTTATACTTTCATATGATATTTCATGTATATGTGTGTACATATATAAAATCAAGGATACTCAAAGGAGACAAAACATGCAATAGTTTGGTTAATATGATTTTATTTGTTACTATGAGAAAAATATCTAACCAAAGTAACTTTAGTGGGGGAGGGAGGACTTACTTTGGGTCTCCTTTCAAGGCTTTAGGCCATTATGGTGGGGAAAATCATGGGAGCAGTAGCTTGAGCTTGCATCACAGTCAGCAAGCTAAGAGGGATGAGTGATGATACTTAGATTCCTTGCTCTTTTTCTCCTCAATATAGGAAACTATTGCAAAGAATAGCAACACATTCACATAAATGTCAAGCATCATATAGATACAAAAGTATTGCATATAGATACAGATAAGCCAGTTTATAGGATGATTACTTTATCTCATTTGCGCTTATATTTAAAAATCCATTTTCAGTGCTCACTGTACCTATTGTTTTCAATAAACCATTTGGTTGAAACTATGCATATATATATGCATATATATATATATATACATATATATATATATATATTTCTCACAGTCATTATCCCTGTATTTGAGGTTCCAGTAAAAAAGATGAGAACATATTATGACGTCTGCATGTTATCAACAAAAACAATGGTAAATACTCTGTAAACCATATCTAAAGCATACACATAAAATAACTGTATAGTTATTATTTAACGGCCAATTTTCCAGGGCTAATAGTTTTCAAATTGTAGTCCTAAAATCATAATCCACAATTGCTGTACAATAAACTTAGCCCTTTACTTTAGTAGTCAGACTAAAAGTTCCATTAGTCTTTCCCACTCTGGAAATTTTTGTGATGGGGAGCTTTGGTTCAGTTAGTAGAAAAAATTGACATGAATAGCTGGTGGTACTGGTCCATAGTCTGGGATACAGAACTGAGCAAATCTACATCTTCAAATTTGCAGGCACCTGTCATCTCACTCAGGAATATGCTCTTTTGGCTCATCATTTATTTATCAAGTCATTAATCTCATGCCAAAATTTTACAATCTCTTAACCATGTTGTCTGCTTTATTTTAATACTTTACAGCATTATTCTGGATGAAAGTATTAAGAATAGGTAGAAATAGTAATTAATATTCCCCATGAAGAAAAACTAACACACGGTAGGGTAAAATCATCACCTCTTCCAACTGATCCTTGAGTTAGTTCTGCACTTGAGGCAGAAAAAAGTTAAATATGAAAAAGTACACACTCAAGCTATAACCATGAATGATGATTTTTATCACTGATAATTTTCATGACTTCTGGAGTTTTCAAAGTTTAGTGGTAACATGAGGAAAATTTATCTTAATTGGCCACACAATTACAAAGGATGGGCATAATGAAATCTATCATAGAGGTTAATTTATAATTTTAGCATTGTAAAGTTTTCTCATTTATCTCAGCTATTATTTGCAGAGTCCAGGAAATAAAAGACAGAATCATGGCTATTGTGACTCTCTAATTTTCCATATTGAAAACAACTGAGTCCTGTACACCGAAACTATGCCACTTGATATGAGCATACGAAAGAATGAAGAACTTAGCCCACACTCCTGAGATGACTCTCCTACTTATCAGAGACAGGACAGTGTCCTTCTACTCAGAATGATTCCACTTTCCCCAGGAGTGAGTAGAGAAAGTAGTACAAAGCTCTCCAGTAGAAATTTGCTAGGCTATTCAAACTGTTATTTTTTTCCTCACCACGTGAATACCATTTGGCTATTTCAATGAAAGCTATGATGATTAATAAGGACTTTTTGTACAAAATGCCAGTTCAGGGAAAGGAAATGAGCTTCCATCCCATATTACTCTCATTTTGACTGTAATTCACTCCCATCTATGGGACATACACTTGGCAGATCTGAGTCTTGAAAGGCAAAAAGACACCAGTATGTGGGCTTGTGCTTCTTCAAGCTTACTCAGCAAGAATGAAGAAAAGAGGTCAGAAATTGTGCTTAAGTAACTGCAAAGAATGATATATTTATAAGTACATGAGAACCATTTCATCTGGCTAATGCTGCCCCAAATCTACTGACTAGTATTCTGACATTAGAGATTCTTCATCAGACTACACACTCACATTCTTATTCTCAATCCAGACCTAGAAGAAATCTCTTTTGGATCAACTTAGTTCTCAGATCCATACATGTGAGTGTTTAACACTTTAAAGTGAGTGTTTATCTTGTAATAAAGATTTTGACCATATCTCCCCTTGACAAGAGATCTGTCTATGATCTCTTTCCCTAATTTGATACTAGGTCAATACGTTTCTGTTTATTGTACTACCTTGTGCCATCTCTATGTTCTAAGGAGGAAAGATATGACTATGAAAGACTTCTTCCTTGTAAGCATTTTTGTATCTTTTCTTTTGTGGTACAGTATAAGCCCCAAAAGAGGAACTCTGCCTACCTCTATGTCTCAAAGTGGATGCATACCTAAGAGGACCTTAGGTTTTCTTACATTTTGGAAACTGTGTCCTTAAAATGTTTCCTTTAGCATTTAACTCACAAATTAAAATTTGCTTTATCTTATTAGTTTCCATATATCATTCTGGGTTTCTTTGAATGTAGAATTATTCAACATTTATGTTTTGGAGGGAAAGTGTTCTATTTAATTAATATTCCAGGCTATCCCTTCATTGTTGGTACATAGCTTAATTTTGCATCTGGCAAAATTAAGACAATTTCCATGATACTTGATAAAAGCTAAGCACCACATGAATTAAAATTTTAAGACCAGTTATTTAATGTTCATATTAATAGCAATGAAACCTAAGAACTTCCTCTCTGTAATGTCATAAGACTGATACAATCAGGAATTGTAAGCTTAAAAGCATTTGTGAGAGATGAAGCACAAGCAGCCATCAATTAAATGTCTATTTAAATGTCCTAAGTGATCATGATTTCCTGCACATGCCTGGGATTCCCTCTTAAAAGGTCTAGAACAACACATAAATTCCATTAACTGTTTTGGAAATTAAAAAAGGAATACTAAGCAAAGGTCAAATGTGCCCTTTAGATGGAAGTTAATTATTTAATGATCCATTAGAAATGTTCAAGGAATAACTTAATATTTGTAGAATTAACTCTTTTTAATTGCAAAAACTGCATAATAGACCTATGAAGATATCATAGTTAATGACATAAGCAGTAATTTCTGAAGCTCAATATCTTTTGTCCCATCAGCCATGATGGGATAATTCATTATCATTAAAACTACCACATATTATTTTCATCTGAAGCATGCCAAGCTGCCTTGAGCAGCCTGCTATCCCAGGGGTGGGGTGCCATTCTCATGCCACTTTTCTGTCCACCCTCATCAGAATTTTGGATCCTGAACTATACAGACCTACTAGTCTGGAACTATATCACCCAAGAATTCCCATCAGAGGCCTGCTGTACCAGGACTAACAAGGTTAACCCCCATTCCCAATACCTATTACAACAGGAACATTCAGGGACCAAAGCCATCCAGATTCCTAAAGACCTGTGCTTTTGTAGAAGTTGTAAGATATCTGTCCAGGCCCTTCTAGCTTTTAGAATCTCTCTTGAGAAGTCAGGTGTAATTCTGATAGGTCTGCCTTTGTATGTTTCCTGGCCTTTTTCCACTGCCTGCTTTTAACATTTTTTGTTCTGTAGTTTGTGTTTTGATTATTATTTGCTGTGATGATTTTCTTTTCTGGTCCACTCTACTTTGTGTTTTATAAGCCTCGTGTATGTTTATAGGCCTTTCTTTCTTTAAGCTGGGAAAGTTTTCTTCTATGATATTATTGAGAATGTTTGCTGGGCCTTGGAACTGAGACTTTTCACCTTCTTCAATTCCTATTATTCTTACGTTAGGTCTTTCAAGGTTTTTCAGAGTTCCTGAATATTTGGTGTCTTGAGTTTTTTCTAGAGTTAATATTTTCTTTGACTGATATATCTTCTATGCCTGAGATTCTCTCTTTCATCTCCTCTATTCTGTTGGTGATGCTTGCATCTGTTGCTCCTGTTTTCTTACCTATGTTTTCCATCTCCAGGATTCCCTCAGTTTGTGTTTTCTTTGTTGCTTCTATTTCCACTTTCAGGTCTTGCACTGTTTTATTTATTTCCTTCACCTGTTTAATTGTACTTTCCTGTGTATCTTTCAGGAATTTGTTTCCTCTTCAAAGACCTCTATTTAACTATATGTTACTGTGCTTCTTTAAGGGATTTATTCATTTCCTCTCAATCACCATGGATGGAAAAAACAAGATATTTCAAGACAAATCCAAATTCAAGCAATATCTCTCTATAAATCTAGAGCTACAGATAATACTAGAAGGAACACTCCAACCTATGGAGGGTAACTACATCCAAGAAAACCTAGAAAATAAGTAATTCTATACCAGCAAAAACAAGGAAAGTACACACACACACACACACACACACACACACACACACACGCCCCGCGTCACACTAGCACTACCAATATTAAAATAACAGGAAATAATAATCACTGGTCATTAATCTCTCTCAACATCAATGGATTCAATTACCCAATAGAAAGACACAGGCTAAAAGAATGGCTACAAAAACAGGATCCATCATTCTGCTGCATACAAAGCACACACCTCAGGAATAAAGATAGACATTACCTCAGAGTAAAGGGCTGGAAAAGAGTTATTTCCAAGAAAATGGAATGAAAAAGCACACTGGAGTAGTCATTCTAACATCTAATAAAATAGATATTCAAATAAATCTAAAGAAACAGGGCAGGGCATTTAATACTCATCAGGAAAAATTAATCAAACACATCATTCACCATGATCAAGTAGGCTTCACCCCAGGGATAGTTCAATATGCAAAAATTCATCAATATAATCAACCATATAAACAAACTGAAAGAAAGAAAATCACATGATCAATTCATTAGATGCTGAGAAAAACTTTGACAAAAATCCAATTCCTGTTCATGTTAAAAGAATTAGACTGATCATGGTTATAAGGCACATGCCTAAACATAATCAAAGGAATATAAAGCAAGCCAATAGTCAACATAAAACAAATTGGAGAAAAACTTAAACAATTATACTAAAATCAGGGGCAGGAAAAAGCTGCCCACTCTCTCTATTTACTCAACATAGTACTTAAATTTTTAGCCAGAGCAAGAGTACAATTAAAAGATATCAAGCAGACAAGAATTGGAAAGAAAGAAGTCAATGCTCTTTGCAGATGATATGATAGTAAACATACATTCCCTCCAAAATTCTACCAGAAAATTTCTACAACTGAGAAATACCTTCAGCAACGTGGTTGCATATAAAATAACCTCAAAGAAATTAGAAGCCCTCCTTTATACAAATGATACTTGGGCTGAGAATTGGGGACTTTTGTGGAAGAATAGGAGGAAGAATTGTGTCTCCAGTGGGGAAAGAAACTCCACAGGAAGACCAACAGTCAACTATCGTGGATCCTTGGAGCTCTCGGAGATTAAACCACCAACCAAAGAACCTACATAGGCTAGGCCTAGGTCTTCCCACATGTATGTAACAGATATGCATCTTGGTCTTATGCGGGTCCTGAACAACTGGAGTGAGGGGCTATTCCAAAAACTGTTGCCTGTACATGGGATATGTTCTTCTAGCTGGGCTGCCTTGTCTGGCCTCAGTGATAGTGAATTCACATATCTTTGCAGAGACTTGATGTTCCAGGGTCAGAGGATCCCAGGAGTTACCCCGCTGCTCAGAGCAGAAGGGGAGGTTGATGGGGGGAAAGAATCATTGAAGGGGGTGACCAGGAGGGAACATTGAGAAGAATGTAAAGTTAATAAGTAATATATTTATGTATATATATATATATGTCATATGATTGATTAATTATGTAACTATATAATTAAGTATAAACACAACAACCAAAAAAAAAAA
>NW_022196912.1:2010406-2038591 GCF_008632895.1 Mastomys coucha | reverse complement strand
AAAAAAAAAAAACCACTACCAGATATAAAAAGAGAAAGGGAGGTTGAAATCCTGAGTGTGCATCAAAAGTGCCTTCTCTGCATCTATTTTATTAGCATAATTATATTCATATTTTGGGGTCAGAGATGGGATTTTTGTTCAATTTTCCACAGCAAAAAGGAAGTATTTATTTATAATTGTATGCAAGGTATTTAATATGCATTCAGTAATATTTTAATATGAGCAGATACAATGTTATAATAGTAACATAAAATTTATGACATTTTAACTATTCCATTATATCAACTTTTTCTATAATCACATAAATTCATTGAAATAATCTATATCTACATGTATAAGCATATGCATATTTATCTACCTGTGATTCAGAAAAATAAAGCGAAAGTTGTTTACTGTTATGCAGGAAAACTTAAAGTTTAAATGAAATAAAAGATAATGGAAATAAAAACTTTATCAGGAGAAACATTATACAGCTTGAAAGGAACATAAGCCTGCTTGTGGTGCTAGCCTACCCTTCCCCCTGCTGACATACTTGCTGTGGTCTGAGTCATGCTATAGTGTGTGTGTATACTCACAATGATTGTCTCGTGTCCCTTCACAATCTGTCTCTATCAAAAAATAAGTTACATGATATATAAATCTGGAAAGCACAAACTGCCTGATCCAAACATCATTATTAACAATGCTGTTCTTCTTTTGTTCTCCCCCATCAAAAATGTTAATATGGTAGCAGATCCAGAGGAAAACCAAGCAACACCTAAAGCTAGAAAAGTTGATAGTCTCTTTTTGCAACCATTCTTGTGTTGCATCATTAGGATGATCAGGTCATTCTGTCAGCTGTGGCCAGACATCAAAGCAAAGTCTATCTTTTCTTACCAGAACAATAATATCCTATGTGTAGGTAAGTGTTTTATCAGAGTTTCGCAAAAACACTTTTATTTTAAACACATTGAAAAATGTGTAGAAAAAACAATGTCACCAACATTTGAGATGCCAAAATTGTTAAAATATTGTTATCAATCATTGTGAAGACTAGGCTGTGAAAACTGTTGCAATACTGACATATATTATTTGATAGATTTGTTTTTAAATGGAATGGAATTTTAAATACTATTTCATAGCATATTTTATTTTCTAGATAATTAAAAAAAATTCTGGGCAAAATTATACATTTGTGTGATCTGTATTAATTTTCAAATTGCTGCTCAATCTACTATTAATGACTATATCATAATTCAGAAAGAGTTGTATCAACCACCTAAGTGCTTTTCTTCTAACTTTGATAATTTTTTCATTACTATATTTAAAATGTATTTTATTGTTTTGAATACTATGATTGTCTCATGCACATGTCCATAAATATTTGCTACAAGAACAGCTAGATGAGAAAATAAATAATTAATATAGGTTACCTTTAATTACTAGGAAAAGACTCATGCCCATTTAATAATTAAATTGAGTTAAATCACATAACAGATTTTGGACTTAACCCTTGGAGATCCAATAAAGAGAAACATGTTTGATTTTGAATGGATTTCATCCCTGCATGCTTTCCTGATACATGTAAACTTATATATTGCCAGTGTTAGTTTAAGGTGATGATGTATCTAACCAAATTTCAAACAGAGCAAAAGAAGATATTACTAACGTTTAAAGAAACATGTGACAGAATCCCATAAGTTTAAATTATAATTTCATATATTAAAGTCTATAGAATTACATCGAAAATACCTTTCCTATATAAGTCATATGTATTGTGGGGTTTTCCAAAATTGTTTTAGTAAGTACCTCCTGGCATTTATGTCTAGTTATCACACAGAATTTCAAAAGCCCAAAACATAATCTTATATGGCCATCAGTGCATTACTGATGACAAAGAAAGAAATATAAAAAGGAAAAGATGTCCCCTCCATTATGGGAAAAGACTGTGTGGTTAATTCTCCAGTTGAGATTGATAGAAGAAATAGTTATAACAGCTGTAAGAATGCAGAACTTTCTCAACCAGTCAAGCTGACAGCAACTCCATGCCAGTATAGTACACTCTTACTTACAGTATAGTACACTCTTACTTAACAAACACCTTGAACTATCTCTAGGCTCTGTTTTCTCATTTTTGAAAACTTGCCAGTTATTCACAATGAAATCAGAATGTGTTCAGATGTACAGCATATAAGAAAAAGAATTACTTCCCCTGTGATTGACTAATGATGATTATATTTTCAACCATAAATTATTTCATATACTGACATAGTTTACCAAGGCTTATTTGAGTGTTCTAAAGGTCATTTCTACAATATGGAAAATCATATATAAAATCACAAATGGCTTACACTATATTTTATTATAAGTGTCAGTGAATCTTATTCCCTACCTATACACATGGTCTCACAGTTAGCACACTGCACAGTCTTAAAAGGGGTTCTGTTCAAGCATAAAGAGGTTTCTCAGTAAACAACCAGTACAACTTAACACAAGTGAAATGGAATTTTCCTGTATTATTTCCTCACAACTTCAGTAATGTTACTGAAACATGATGGAGATCTTACTTATTTTAAATATGTTAGTCCTGATTTAACTCAAGTTATCTCTTGATTAAGAACCACATGTTTTGAAAAATATTTTGTTTGTTCTCTGTAAATGCTTCAGAAACTTAAAAATATGTAATAAAAAAGCAAAGCAGAGCCCAAACTACAATTGTAAACCTTGTGTAATCTGCTTTAATGTATTATTCTTAGTTTTCCTTCTATTTGCATGATTCTACTGTAGTTAGGTATTCTGATTTCTTACTAAGTCTAATCTATTAAAGACTATCTATACTCCTTGTCTTTTAAATAAGTAACAAATATTAATGGATTAAGAATCATAGGACTGTCATGAGCATGAAAGCACTATGGTGCTAATCACTTAATACATAAAACTTAAGCAATTTTGAAGATAAGACTAACTGGATGCTTTCCCTTTACTACACAAACAAAATCTGGGAGTGCCAGCAAAGTACTTTATATATCACAGTCTCATAAACATTATAATAAAGATAGCTGTTCAACTTTCTATCCTAAAGACCTCTTCAGAATTTTTCCATGATGTATTTATGTCAGTCAAGACCATATTTTCCCCACTTTTGTTCTATGGTTTTACATCTATAAAGATTACATATGATGCAAGAAGTTGTATATGTGTATGTCAATTACCTACTGTTCTAAGAAATGATTCTAAACCGTTTTATACATAGTTCTGGGCATAGATTAAATTAAACATCAAATTAAACATCAGAGAGTAATCACAAACATCTCCTCTATGTGATGATCTGAAAAGTAAGATCAAAGCCCTGACCTCGAAATGAGATACATCATAAAGGTGGAACATGTTTCTGAAATAAATGCTTATGCTTACTTCCTGATGGTGAAAAAAAAAAAAAAAACAGCCTAATTTGTCTTTTAAGGAAGCCAGTATTTTTTCATTACAATTGTCTGTTAATTGTGTTGTTTTAAGAGATGATTTCTAATTTTGCCATTTTTCCTCAGAAATGAGCTGACAAAAAGTTTTTAACAAAATAACAGTTAGATGGCAGGGGGTTGGAGGGAGACCTACTTTACAATGTCATTTTTTTGGGGGTGGGAGGAGGTTCGAGACAGGGTTTCTGTATGTAGCCCTGGCTGTCCTGGAACTCACTCTGTAGACTAGGCTGGTCTCAAATTCAGAAATCTGCCTGCCTCTGCCTCCTAAGTGCTGGGATTAAAGGCATGCCCCACCACTACCTGGCCCCACAATGTCTTTGATAGCTCTGAGCTCAAAGTGGAATTTCTTCTAGGTGTAGACATTTCTCTTTTTTTTTCTTTTCTTTTCTTTTCTTTTTTTTTTTTTTTTTTTTTTTGAGACAGGGTTTCTCTGTATAGCTCTGGCTGTCCTGGAACTCACTTTGTAGACCAGGCTGGCCTCGAACTCAGAAATCCGCCTGCCTCTGCCTCCCGAGTGCTGAGATTAAAGGCGTGCGCCACCACCGCCCGGCAAGGTGTAGACATTTCTAAAGCCAAGAACCTAATAAGGATTTGTATAGAGAATGACTCTTTCTCTGTGTATGTGTGTGTCTGCACATGTGCATGTGTATGTGTGCACACATGTGCATGTCTATGTCTATGTGGGAAAATTGGGGAGAGGGAATATTTACATTATCGTCTTTCATAGATGTAAGTATGAACTACATAAAACTTAAGACAACAAGCATCAAACAGGCAAAAATGTGTGGAGGGATCCTTCCAAATTTAGCATCAAATTAGCCTACCAGCTTATTGCAAAGTTGGGTACTTGTTGTTTCTAATAAGTATTCTTATAAACTCTAACAGAATTTCTGAAAAAATGAAACAAATGTGAGAAGTACTCCCCTCTAGGAATATAACACTGGAGGCAATTTTGCTATCCTTGGCAACTGAAGCCTATCCTAAGGCAAGCAGGGCCCTGAGATCACTCTGGATTTGCTCTTCACGAATAACTCCTTTGAACTTCACATTAGAAAGGTCACAACTTATTCTGAACCTAGGCTAAGACATGACTCTTGCCTACCACCAAGCTGGGCTTGTCGTAGTCTTAATAAAAGCATGGGCCATTACCCCATCAGGAGTGCTTCACAGACAGTGGACAGTGGATAGTAATGGAGTTTAACTGAAACCTACCTTCAGAAATACTCTTAATCCACAAAGGTGCATGATATAGCATTGCCTCTACATTGTTGTTGTTTTATTTGTTTTTTCCTTTTTACATGCTCACAGAAAAACATATGTAGTAAGAATATTTTAATAAAGCCTGCCACGGGGTTTCTTCCCGCCTTAGACCCTTCATGTTCACACACATAAGGCACACATACAGGCTCTGTATTTTGACATACTGTAAGAGCCCAATAGCTGGGAGGTTAGTTTACTAATTTCTATGTTCCGTCTTGGCTGCTCTTAACCCAGTTGAGCAGCCTTCTGGGCTGTGTTCTCTTCGCCCCTTTACAAGGCGGCTCTGGTTTTCTCTGTTCTATGTTCTTCTTCCAATGGCCACTTTCCTCTCCACCTCACTCTTCCGAAGGCATGGCAGATCTCTTTCTCTTCTTTCCTCATGGTCCCAACCCAGGGAAATCTAAACCCTGCCTCTCTCTCTTCTCCCCAGCTACTGACTGCTGCCATTTTTTATTACCAATCAGAAAAAAAAAAAAAAAAACTAGTTAAAGTATATAGTAGCAGTGTATTTATACCAATGCAATGTACTTTACTCTTAGATCTTTTAGGATGAATATCTCCAATAAAAGCAACTTTTATAATGATCACGAACTTACCTTTCACTTAAAAAAATATCTTATAGCAATAAACATCTAGTAAGTATTATCAAAGTGTCCACACATATATGTTGGTTAAAGTCCTGTTTCCAAAATGAAAAATCTATATATTAAATGCTAAACACAAACTACAAAGAGAATTAGAAGATTCATTTAAAAACTTGATGTTTTTAAGTTATTTAAATTGCAAAGTGGGCAAGAAAATCATTTACAATTTTCTGAATTGATCTTTATTTTGTAGCGATAGAGCATTTTCAATAATTTGAAAATCACAGCATGTGTACTAATTATAAGATGGCTTTGATTCCAGTGGTAGACACATATAAATGCATTTTTGTCTGCTGTTCATGTGGAAGTACAGTCTTACAAGACCAGGGTCTCATACTTTACCATATTCAAAGAGACTAACAGCATTGTCATACTAACAGAAGACCTCTGAGAAACTATAATGCAAACAGGTACAGTAGAGTCCTCTCTTTATTTTTATCAACCTATTTTTTGTGTGAAACTCTACCAGAGAATGAATACTTAACATTTGTAGAAAATAAAATCAAGGATATGTAATATAAAGCATTTGCTATTTGTCTATTTACAGAAAAGTATCTGTTACCTACAATTCTACACAAATACTTTATCAAGCATTTGCGTGTTATGTAAAGAGTATTTAATTCCCAGAATAAGGGAATGAAAAAAAATGACTTTGATTTTCCTGTAGATTCAAAGGTTATGCTGTAGGCTCTACCTGGGATGGGAAAGATACACATTTCTAAAATATTTAAAGATTTCTTTCCCCTTCCACTTAATAGTCTATGTTAAAAGAGAAAAGTCTCTTACCTGCACATTTCATACAGATAAAATCACTAAAGTTGCAGTGGAGTGTATGGCAATGGGAATGAAATCAGAGAAGGCCTTTAAAAGTACTTGATTCTATTTATATCTCTACATAATCCATTCTTTCTATAAATACTTTATGTATATATTTCAAAACTTTTCAGTTATACAATTATTTCTACTTAAGTTTTCCAATAAAACTTTAGAAATTAGAACCAAATTATAGGCTCAACATTTGTTAGTTGCCCTCTAAGTACAATGAAATGACAAACATATTTTGAAAAACACTCTAGACAACTATCATGAAATGAAAGAGGCTAAGAGCAATATATGACTAGTCTTATAGGCTAAATCAAATGCATAAAGTACATGAAAAGATAGTTAAGTCAAAAGATCATCAAGACAACAGTACACACAAGACCAAAGTGTGGTAATCTTGAGCATGAGCGGTCAAACAACCAGTGTTCTGAGGCAATCAGAGCACCTTGTCTTTTCCTGACTTGTGCTGAAAAGGCACTGTGCAGTTTCCACAGGTAAGCAGACAATGGATTTAATGAATACACTAGCAGTTTGTTCTGATGAAGTTACTCTCATAACTGGCCTTCCAATGCCATTTCTCCTCCCTCCCCATCTTCACCATCACCACTTCACCCTTATCATCCTCAGTCATATTACTACACTTACTACATTCCAAGCACTGCCTTCCACAATTTTATGTGTATTCTCTAATTAAACTCTTAACACCATAAAGTAGATAATCACTAATTTCATGTAATATGTTTTTAGAAACGTAGACATGACAAATTTAGAAGCTTTCCCAAGGTTACAGATGTTAAATTGTGGAGCTAATTTCAAGAGTAGATTAGTCTGCCTAGAGTACCCAGTTGCTTAACCACTAGAATACAGAATTTCATTTTTAAAAAGACAACATATACACTGACAGCACTCATGACACCCATGAAGTACTCTCATACTGAAGCAAAGAGAAAACTAGTAAGTACTACATTTTTTAACAAAAATCACCAATCAAAAAGAAACAGCAATTTCAACTAAACAGATTCACATTGGAAAAAAAACAGATGTGAAAATTAAAGTAGGCAATGACAAACACATGTATCAATTTGAAGAAATAAATTAAATCTCTCAATGAAAGAAGACAGAAGAACTATATATAAAAAATTTAAAAAGTAGCAGACATCTTTGAAGAAATTCTTTTATTAGATTGAACAAAAATATTACTGAAAATTAGAGAAAGCTTTGGAAGACCAAGCTGAGAACTATGCTCAGAAAGGAATACACATGACTAGGGACATGGAAAGCACAAATGAGGGCAAGTTGACAAAACACAGGCTCAATTCAGGGGATTCTAATCCACCTAAATAAATATTAGGCTTAGAAAGGCAAGACACATCAGACAAAATTAATTTCTTCATACAGCATGTGCAAATTCTGTTTGTAGGTCACTAAAACTTAAGAATATTAATACAAAATATAATACTTATGCATCTTAGTAAAATTTGCATCATTTCAAATGACCAAGAGAATTTGTTTCCAAAAATGAATAATTTTTAACATTTTCTTCTGTAAATACAAAGATTGCAGGGATAGGAGAATTACAGTTACTTTTATTAGAATGAAGCCATGTGGACAACAGACTGACAGTCAATATTCACTAGCAGAAATTCATGGGAAAAATACCTCAAACCTGTGATTTTGGATTTGGATTCACAAGCAATTCTGTATCCAGCAGGAGACAGAATACAACTTTCCTTAATGTGTGTGGCAATTCAGAATGCTAGTAGGAATGCCACTGTGAAAGAACTTACTAAGATATGTTATGGACATGAGGGAAAGGCAGTACAATAAAAAGATAATAGAACGAAAAAAAATTTGCATCAGTCCAAAAATGTTAGATAAAATGTCTGCCAAACTTAGAAGCTGGTGCCAACTGAGAAATACAACCAATGAACTAAAGGACTGACAGTTTGGATCACATAAAAATGAAATAAAATTGACAAGTTCAAAACACAAAGGAAAACTTGCAGTCTAAAAGCATATGTGTGCTTTCTAATGACACATGTATGGCCAGTGTATAAGAGGCAAAATGCTAGATAGTTCATAAAAAGGTTTGAAAAGTTCAGAAGTAAGCATAAACACAGGCAAATCACAAAGTAAAAAAAAAAAAAACAAATGGTTAAAATATAGGATAGGATGCTCTGTCTCAGCAATTAACAGGAGAATTAAATTAAAGCATGGCCATGCCATATTCTCCATGAGATCTTGACAAGCAAAATATAATAACATTAAATGACATATATTAAAATAGGGAGACTGTTTGGGTATTCCAATAAAGGGTCTCATGTAGCACAGGCTGGCTTCTGAATTCACTCTCCATGTAGGGAATATGAGCTTAACTTTTGAATCTTCCTGCTTTGAATCTTCATTTCTTCTCAAGTGATAGATATGTGTCACCTTATGTAGTAGTAATACCATTCTAGGGCCAGGGCTTTGTGCTCTGTTAATGTGAACATATTAGAACTATCTCTTTTAGAGTAATCTAGCAGTAATTGCCTGCAAGTACTTTAAATTTTTTATTTGTTATTTGTTATTTATTTATTTACATTTCAAATGTTATCTACCTTCCAAGTACTTTTACTTTTATAAATTAGGAATTTTGTTCACAAATAGATACTCTATCTATGCATATGCTAAATATAGACACTACATAGTGGATGCATATTGCTTATGTTAGCAGTAAAAATCAGAAAGCCTGTAATATTTACTAAAATCAATTAATAAGCCATGTTATATACTCAAAACAGTATGAACAGTTTTAATTGCAGTAGGAAGAAAAATCACATTTTTAGTACCTAGAAAATCAAAAACACAACCCACGGGGTTAAAAATAGCAGAATACTAAGGAGATGGATCAGAGACTAAGAATGGTGCCTATTTTTGCAAAGGACCCCAGTTCAGTTCCCCTCACCCATCATAACTGCTTCTCCTATGAATCTTGTGTTACTTATCTTGAAAGAATATGTACCTTCCACAGTGCATCTTGTAGCTACTAATCTTTTACAATGAAAATGTACTTGGGAGACCTGTATAATTAGTTAGATCAAATTAAATCAAAGAAAATAAAATATTTTAAAACTCCAAATTTTCATCTTGTAGCAATCAGTATTAATAATCATTTTATGTTTATAACTTGAGGCTAAAATGATCCCTCAGATGGTGATTATCACATATCAGATATAAATTTGCATTATCAAGCAATAGAGTAAAATATATACATTAAAATTGAAACTAAAAATTGTACCTCCCCAGTCTAAGTCATTTTAAATCACCTGTCCTCACTTTCTTCAGGAGAGTTCTACCCTCATACAGAGTAAGCTTAGTATGGTGTAACTTGCAAAATAGACTGTTTCCCACCTTCGAAATTGGGATTTGTACTGAAATACTTTAAATGGTTAATGATCCTAGAAGATATTCTTATAATCTTTGATGAAAATGCTTAGTGAATTTGTGCATATCTTCGGTTTACTTTAGAAAATAAGAATCTCACTAGGGGAAAGTCAAGTGTGGTCTTCATGGCCTCTGAAGTGGCTAGTTCTTTGCTCTCAATCTGTGTGAGTGCACTTAGGCTTGCAGAGAGGGTGCACATGTCCGGAGGTATTTCAAAGCAAGTAGTATTTGTTAGGCTGGAAGAGCTTCTCCATGAATCAACAATGATTTATGATCCAGACATTTCTTAGAGAATTAGTGCATGACTAAATAGAGCTGTTCATGCTAACCCCAACTGGTCCCTGCCCAGTTTGTGGCAGCTACAATAAAGGAGATTTACAAACTACAGACTTCTTTTCTGGACTTTACTTCCTTGAACATTGTTTTACAAGTAATCAAAATAGATTGGTGTTTTTTTTTATTAATCTAAGTTTACTATACTATATTCAACTTTGAAAATCCATATATTTAAGTCCAGTAACTGACTTCATAAAACTACAAACACTACTTGTGGTTACACAGGGAGCTGAAATGGTTTTGAGGAGGCTTCGCTTCTCTCAGGGTTCTCCAATGAGGAACAGTCCTTGCTTCATCAACCATAACCCCTTGTACAATTAAGACATGAACATTTTCCCAGGCAGCCACACCTTACAGTCCAGTTTTGTTTCATTTCCCCCAGAGTTTTCTCTATTTGACAATATCACATAAATTGAACAACAGTGCACAGACCTTTGAGTTAATTTGATTCATAATGCATGTGATGCTCAACTGTGTCATTATGCATATCAATGCTGGATTTATTTGTTTCCAATTATAAACTGTGGATGTGCTCTAGTTTGATTATTCATTCAGTGAATAATGAACATGCATGTTGTTTGTAGATTTTACCAAGTCAAAAGCAAACATAATAAAGCAAGTAAAAATTACTAAAATTAGTCCTGTGGTTTGGACAGCTGGAATGTGCTTCCCCAGTGTTCCATATTATAAAAACTTGGCCTTCATGGTAGCAGTGTTGAAGTATAGAACCTTTTGAGGCAACTTCTTAGTAGATTACGTTATGGGTATGGTAACCTCAGTAAAGATTAATGGTAGTCTCTGAGAGTTAGTGAATTCCTGTGAAGGTGGGTTATTACAAAGAGAGGCTATCTCAGCTTCTTGGCGTTTTTGCTGATCCCAATGTCTACTTCCTTGTGTTTTAGACACAGCTGGGGTGCTTCTGCCAAGGTGTCAGTACCATCTCTTGAACATCCACAATCATAGCTAAAGAATTATTTTCCCTTTATAAAGCATAAGTTTTAAGCATTTTTAGTAGTGACAAAACTTAAACTAAGACAGTTGAATACAGCTTCTTAGTTATGATGATGGAGTTAGGAGGAGGGGTTTCACTGTTTTTGGTAATGACGAAGAATTCTTGGCAGTACGTGTACTTTTATTAGCCACTGCCAAACAATTTTCCAAAGTGACTTCAGTTCCCATTTCCACTAGCAATACATGAGAATTTCAGTTGCACTGTATATGGACCAACCATCTACTGTCAATTTTAGTTAAATCATTCAACTTGTCAGAGAGAATTTATGAAAAGCAGTGTGTCAGCAAAGATTGATCAAGTAATAAAAAATACAATGGCATGGAGAGGTTGGGATAGTTCAGTTCCATAAGCTAATTATCATATATTAGGCTGGTTTAGTACCCAGAGTAGCAATTTCTGGGCCATCACTGTGTCAGAACTATCATAATGGTAGGTTCTGCCTACCCACTAAGAATGTCAGCAGATCACAAATGAAGCCTATTAAATAGCTTCTCTCATAACTTCTTTTTTTATATACCCATTAATGTATTTTCAACTTAAGCATTTCTTTGTTCTGTAAAATTATAAAAACTTAACTAGAATTTACCAGTTAGAATCTTACCAGTTAGAATTAGAAAAGTTTAGGGTAACTTAAATCTATGCTCCAGGTCATGGTCACTCAAAATGGCTCTAGAATAAACTCTTAATTTTCCTTAAGAAACTCTGGTTTGTGTGTGTGTGTGTGTGTGTGTGTGTGTGTGTGTGTGTGTGTGTGTGTTTTGGCACAATGAAAGTACTATGGCTGCTTACAGTAGTTCTCTACTTTGGCCTAATGACAAATGAGGTTGAGCACATTTAGGTATATATATTTGACATCTGTGATGGTTTGTATATGCTTGGCCCAAGGAGTAGCACTATTAGGAAGTATATTAGGTGTTGGAGTAGGTTTGTCACTGTGTGTGTGGGCTTTAATAACCTCATCCTAGCTGCTTGTAATCCAGTATTCTCCTGGTAGCCTTTAGATGAAGGTATAGAACTCTTAGCTCATCCTATACCATGCTTGCCTGGAGGCTGCCATGTTCTTACCTTGATGATAATGGACTGAACCTCTGAACCTGTAAGCCAGCTCCAATTAAATGTTGTCCTTATAAGAGTTGACTTGATCATGGTGTCTGTTCAAGCAGTGAAACCTTAACTAAGACAATATCTATATATCTTCTTTTGGAAGTTGTCTGCTTAGGTTCTTGAATAATTTTGATACTGTTTACTTATCTTCATATTTCAGGCTATAGAATCCCTTTATTTACTCATGATGTAAGTCTATTATAATAAGTTTGCAAATATTTCCTTATATTAAAATAAGTTTTGCCTATTTCTTAAGGATACTCTAAAACCCACTTGTATCATTTTAATGAATCTGAACTATATTTTCTGTATACTGTTATGTTTCCACATAAATGTTAGTAACAATCTAAGGCCATGTGGTTTTCAAAGATTTTAGTTCTTCTTACAAACATTTTTCGAATATGTATTTTCTGAAATAATCATAGTAATTTTACCACTGTGTTAGAATTTGGGACTTTAGGCTATTTTAAGAATCTTTTATTTTTTTCTGGGCACCATAGCATCAACAGAAATATCACAAATCTTTAATTCAGGATGGGAGAAATGGCTCAGTAATTTAAATGTTTTCAGTGAAGGCATGAGGATTTCAATTTCATTCCCAACGTTCACCTAAAAAAAATTCAGGCTATGGAGAGAGCTCAGAAGTCAAGCATGTTTAGTACAGAACCTGAGTTTGATGACCAGCACTCACATCACATATTCCTGCACTTCCAGTTCCAGGGGACTGAACACCTTTGGCCTCCTCAAAACCTTGCATACAGATACACATACCAACACAGATACATACATAAATAGAACTATAAATAAAATAAATTGAAAATTGAAACCAAACAACTCACCCCTCCCCCAAAAAATAAAACCTGGGAATATTGAGCATCTTTTTCCTCTAACTCAGGGTTTGTAGGATGTAAGCATAAGGATTCTGTGGGCCCCTTGACCAGGCACTCTAGCTAACCAATGAGATATATATAATCTCAGTGTGAGACCCTGTCTCGAAAATTACGGTGGAGAAGTAACTGCTGAAGACAATCATTCATCAATGCCTGGTCTCCATACAAATGAGGACACAAACACACACACACACACACACACACACACACACACACACACACACTCACTGACTTAAACACTCTCACACACATGTACACACCTATAAATTTTATGTGCAATGATTAATATTTGAAGAAAGATATTTACATGCATGCTTTGCTATGTAGAGACAGAAGAAACTTCATTTACTTGGTGGTTTTAGGTTAGTTCATCGAGTGGCAACAAAGATTTTGGCCTTGTTTTCCCTTCCTCTATTTTTATATTAACTTCTCAGTTTAAACTCAGCCACAAATTCTTCCTTACAAGGACATGTATGAAAGGGGAATTCCTTACAACAAATAGCACAGTGGAACAGGCTTTGTAAGGTACAGTCTTGATAATACATTTAATATTAGGACATCATTGCAATAATTATGGGATAATCCCTCAGCAGACCACTCTTCCTGTTCTCATTCCTTTCTGAAGATCTCTTTATTAAACCACACACCCCATTTTAAGAAGGTTTTATATGTGCCAACATATCCTTTGCACTTAAAGATGAAAGGACTGGAAAATAGGCCAGAATATAGTATACTATTGACTATGCTCTAATTTTCCAGAAAATATATTATCCAATATCCTGGGAACACGAGGTAGTGGGGAGACTATTATGAATAAAGTAGCTTTCACAATTCAAGCTAGTAAAAGGAAAAGAGGCAACACCCTTTTTTATTATTGACCCCATTCTTGCAACTTCAGATTTAATTTTACAAAGTCCACTAAAGTTGCTTCCCCATGTAAAAAAATGCTCTGTAATATATGGAGTAACTTTGCAGAATTTTTAGCTACTTTTACTTATATCACTGCATCCAAAAGAAAAAAAATTAGATTAAATGTATTTGCATATAATCCTTCAGGCTAACAGCCTATCACACAAGCCATGAGAACGTAGGGTGAAATTTAGAAACCACTTGATTTGCCTGCATCTTCATGAGGATGGATGACCAAATCAGTCAGAGAAGATGGCAGGAAGAGAAGAAGAGACAAGGAAACAAAGGCAACCTGCTGCGGTTTCTGCTCACAAGGATCTCTTCAATATGCTTATCATTCCCTATGAGCTGATAACTGAATCCAGTGCTGTTAGCATACAATGATGCATTATCAATATGAGCAGTGACTAGTGGTGCTGGCCCACCAAACTTCTCTATTATGGTAAATATTTTAAAACACCTAAACACAGCATGCATATACACAGTACACACACACACACACACACACACACACACACACACACACACACATGCACAGCACAAACATATATATTCTCCCAAAACTCACAAAGAGTTTTGTGAATGTGAACTTTTCATACTCTTTAAACCAATCACTAAAGTAGATATGAGCATTGTCTCTATCTTTAGAAGATAACCTGAATGTAACAGAAGGTGAATAACCTGTCCAAGGGCACACATATAGGAGGCAATACAAAACACAAATTAAAAGTAAATATTCGCTGGGTAGTCGTGGCGCACACCTTTAATCCTAGCACTTGGGAGGCAGAGGCAGGAGGTAGATCTCTGAGTTCAAGGCCAGCCTGGTCTACAGAGTGAGTTCCAGGACAGCCAGGGCTACACAGAGAAACCCTGTCTCAAAAAACCAAAACCAAACCAAACCAAACCAAACCAAAACAAAACAAAACATAACCCCCTAAAAAACAAAAACAAACAAACAAAACAAAACAAAACAAAAAAACAAATATTCAATCCTCAAAGTTTTTCTTTAGCTATGCACAGTAGGATTTTAAAATGTTAACTCCCTTATCAGTTAGCAAACAGTAGGTATATAAAAGAAAATGTACATTGGTACATTAGTGAGTTTAAAGGATTCAAGACAAGCTTCATGCTCATAAGAAGCACAGCTCACTATTACCAGCAAACTTTCTATTATGAAAATAAGCTATTGACAGGGTCCGAAAGAAATGAGAGAGGACCTCATGAAGATTAAAAAGGTATAATGAAACTCAGGGAGCAGGCTTAATGAAAAAGAAATTCAATATTCTTTGCCTTCTCTCCATTTCCTTTTGTGTTGGGATACTCATGTAGAAATAACCAAGTTTGTTTTCTAATAACTTTTCTTCTCCACATGACTAAGAAACTCTTCATGATTCTTTATTGAGACTAGAGTAGATGATAGAGGACTATAAAGTATGGATAACTAGCGAAGACAGATAAGTCAATGTAGCATATGGCATTCAATGTAATAGATATCTTTAGACATTATCAACAAGCTTATAGGTATACCATGAAGTAAAATTTATCAAGTTATTAAATTGAAATAACCACATTTTTGCCACTAAGAATTATATAAACTAACCTTTTTCTGAAGATTTCTAAAATACCACATATGAGAAAAATAAATATGGCTACATAAAAACAGACTGAAAAGGAGACAGTATTCCACACAAAAAGTATTTTAACATTTCTAAAAAGGGATTCATTAATGAGAAAGAAAGGTAAATGATGGTCATGGAAAAAAATAGTTAACTTTTAATTGTTAGTAAGAGAAAATAATCACTGAATAGTCAGATTGGAAGACACAGTCTCATCCTGCCTTTGAATGGATGAAAACAGAAAACCTAAACAGTCTATGCAGAGTTCCCACTCACACACTCATACTAGAGGTCTCTGCATATCCAACTGCACACAGGACTTTTAAGGAGCTAAAAATTATGGTATTGTTTATTCTGCTTAATTTTATGAGTTAAGAAATTATGTAAATTAACAAATAAAAAGATACATGTACTTTCAAATTTATGTTTATATCATCTGAACCTTTTATACATCCTCTCATTGGCCAGTGACATGTTTCAATCATTAAGTGTTCTGTGAATCAGGATTGAATTCCCCAGCCATCTTTTTAAATCTATTCCCAGGCTACTTCTCGAAATTTCTATAAAATCCACTTAAAAATATTCATAGCCCATTGTAAAATATTTTCCATTTCTGATTAAAATGCAATGTAAATACAATGTGAACAAATTTTAGAAAACAGATGGTAAAGTTTACTTGATATCCCATCTTGCCATCCTTTATTATTTCCATTACACACTATTTACTAAATACTTTATTTTACCCTTGTCATGTTATGGACCAGATGGGTCAATCACTTTAGTTCTGACCTATACCACCAGCTCTTACATAATTTTCTTCACTGATAAATACATAGACAACAACCTTTCTTTGTTCTTTTAGTGGCAACTTATACACTAGAAAGAAGAAAGGTTTATAAATACATTAAAGAATACATTTTTCAAATTTTAGGGCATAATATGTGTGTGAATACATGTGTGTAAGTTCCTGTATGCAAACTCTTGAGTTCAAGTACATGGGTGCATGGGTTTATGTAAGTGCACTGGTACATGCAAGTGTGTGGGAGAAACCAGTGCATGGATGCATTCAAATGTGTAGGTAATGCAAGTGCATGGGTGCATGAAAGTGTGTGGGTGTGTATACAAGCATATGTGGAGGCCAGAGGACAAGCTCTGGTGTTATTCTTCACATACCACCACTTTTGTTTCTTTGTTTGAGACATGGTCTCTTGAGTTGTGGAACTCACTGAGTAGCCTAAACTGGTGAGTCTCGGGAAGCTTCCTATTTCTGCTCCCTGGAAGTAATATTAGAAGCCAGTGACACCATGTACAATTATCAGATGTGGGTTTGGTTTAGGTGCAAAGCTGAAGCAATCAAACAATATGTGAGTAAATATTAATTTGGGAGAGAGCTGTATTGCTTCAGAAGTTGATTAAAGAGTACAAACTGAAAAATGACTTGTCAAATGGAAAGCTATCCTAGAAGTTGTTTATGCCCATGTTCTGGTTTTTATTGTACTCTACAAGCCCCCATTTCCACCCACCATGTGCTCAGACCACAGTAGATTACCAGAAATGATAATATATTACTGACTATACTGTCTCCGTAGCTTTGCAAACTATTTAACTGGTATTTTAACTCCTTTATAATTTCTATTTTCTTACTGTTGTTACATACTTTTCCATTCCTAATATTTACACTAATAAAACCCAAAGAACAAGGTTTTTATTAATTTTTTAATTGCCATGTTATTTGTGACAGCTACATTCTAAGCATTATTTTCCATAGCCATTCAAGCCAATCTATTAGTTATCTGCTCACAGATGAAGAAACTCAGATAGAAGTCAAACAACCAGATCATCCTGTTAGTCAAATCAGAGCACTCTGATTGGAAAGCCTGTGTTCTTATACCTAGAAGTATGTTGCTTAATGAAAGAATATGGTCTAAGAAATTCATCACTAAGAGATGACTTTGTGTGAGCATAAGAGTGTGCTTATAGAACAAAATTAGTGTGTCACTATGCAACCTACTCTCATGAGAATGCTATTGTACAAAGAGTCTATTATTGTCCAAAACAACATTATGTAGCACATGACTACTCTCTCTAATAAATTCACATATATACATTCACAAACAACTATTTTGAAGTTATCTCCCAGAATTATTTTATCTACTGTACCAAAAAAAATTATTTATTTTAGAAATGGTGAAATAGAAAAATAACCCATACTTAAGTTTCTCTTATACTTAAAAATTGAATTAATAGTCTTCAAGTTCATAAAAGCAGTTGCCACCAAGGAACTAAGGACATGAGTTCAATCACTGGTAAAAAGACAGAATCAACTTCAACAGTAAAAAGAAAAAAATCCAAAATATTTGTCCTCTAACTTACAGAGGTATGTTATTACATGCTTCAGCACACACATTCACACAAAAAATTAATAAATAAAATATAAAGGTTTTTAAAAATCCTTTCTGCAAAAGAACAACAGAACCAGACAGGTACACCAAAATATGAAGGCAATGACATAAGTTTTTATCCATTCCAGAGCAACTCTCATCATATTCAGACAAATGGCATTTAAAGTGTCATTTTTCTTTCTTCCTTTTTTTTGTTGTATTAAAATTTAAAGGAGCTCAGACAGAGTAAAAGCAGTATGGTCATATAAAACTGACCATTGCATTGTTTAGGGTTGGGTTCACATATTATGAAGACAGTAATAATTACCAAATCCAAGAGCAGTTTCATCTCTAGAGGTTCAGAGAGACCCAAATGACTTAAGGGGGAAAATATGTTGTATCATATGTATAACTGGCCACACCAAGCTAGTTCACAGCACTTTCTAACAGCTCTTTCAGTATCTCTGACATCTACAGGCAGGGGTCAGTTCTGGTCACCATTGCTCTCCAGTTCACCCTTGACAAGTGATGCTATCAGAAGGGAGCTCTCATCTTGCATCCTAACAAACCTGTCTGTTGGTCTCACACATGGTCACTGGGAAGATGGAGACCAGTTCTGGCCTATTGTTTCCCCAGATGGCTTGCCCCATAGAATAGACTGGTATTCATTTAATACAAACATTCTAGATGAACAGGATGAGTTACCTGGATAGTAACTGTCCCTCAAAATCAGAAAGCCAGGCAGTAGAGGCAATCTGAAGCCTGTGTGGTTTTTATCTGTAACTTCAGAACTTTCCAGGCAAATAGGGAAGGCTGCTAGTCAGCCTAGGCTACATAGTATAATCTGTCTCAAAAGCAAAACAAAGGCCAACAAGAGGCCTGAGTTCAATCCCAAGGGCCCACAATAAAGATCATGGACTCTTATAAGTTGTCTCTGACCTCCACACATGTGCATATAATGACAATCTGCCACCTGGAGTTACTGTGGGGTTTGTCCTCAGCCTCCCTATTTCCTAGGCCATCTATACAGCCTACAAACTTTTATTTGGGGCATTCAAAGCCAAGGTAGAAGAAGGTGATCAAGTGGAGGGGATAGAATGGTAAGTGGCCCAAGGCAACAGTTCCAAGATGGCCAACCTTGAAGATGCAGGCATGTCTCCCCACAGGTTGTGCTGTCAGCCAGTAATACAATGATTTACAACAATGCTTGGTGCTGGGGGTTAGATTTGCTGCCTGCCTCTCTCCTATCTCCCATTGGTATTACTTTCCTCACAAGATTTGGTTTTGGTGGTCCCACGAAATGCCAGATGCCATGTCTTGAAATGGGCATTCTGTTCCAAGAGTGGAGGGAAGAGACAAACTCTGGGAAAGTGGACAGTGAAACCCAGAGAGAAAATGATGCAGTACACTTTATATGTCCAGAATGACCCAGCACTAAGGTGTAATGGTCTGGCCCTGGAAACTGTGGAAGACCCAGGAATGAGAGAGTTTCCTGATTGGGGTTGACAGGAGATAAAAAAAACTTTCTAGTAAAATCCTATCTCTGACTCTTATCTTCTCATCCAGCAGAAGTCAGTAATCTCTGAGAGGGAGGGGATTTTGAGAAATCCATGATGGTGACAAGAGCTTCTTGTGGGCTTCCCCACCATTTCCTGTCTCTATCTGAACCTTCACCTAGCACAGAGATGATCTGGTCTTAGGCAACAGAATCTTCCGTTAGAGACTACAGGAAAGAGATCTGAAGCTCCTGACCAGGAGCAAGAGGATAGTTTGCCTCATCTGTCTGTCCATTGTTGTCATGAGGTTGCAGGAAGTCTTACTTGGGCAGATGAGTTCTTTTGTGCTGGCTGAGATGGTCTGATCTCATGAATTCTCGATTACACTCATCGCATTTATGTGGTCAATATCTGTATGGATCTGCTTGTGTCTGTCCAAGCTCATCAGAGCAGAAGAACTCCCACGTACACCCTTTTCAGTCACATATGTAGGGCTTCTCACCTGTGTGTTTGTGTTGATGACTCACAAGGTGAGAATGTTTGGTATAAGCTTTTCCACAGCTGTCATATGAGCAGACGTAAGCCCTTGAAACTGAAGACCGTCTCCTGGTTACCCCTCTTGAAGTACTAGGGCTCCCTGTCTCCTGTGAAGCAGGTGTGGTTGCTCACATACGAAAGGTTTTTCCTGGACATTTGACTGGGTCACAAGTGAATCTTGGGAGTCTAAAGATAGCAATTTCTGGAAACTAGCTGGGAGCATCTCAGGATTGCGGGAATTTACAGAGTGCAACATCTGATCCATAAAGGGAGTCACAGTATGAGTCCCAGCGGAAACCATGCCCAGGACCAACAATATTCCATGTTTTAAAGAGCCAATGGTGGCAGGTACTGTTGGGGGTATAGAATAAGGCATTGTCAGGGCACTGCTGTGGGCCATCACTGAGACTCCATGGGAAGCTGGACTTGGCAGGCCACAGTGAGACATCAGATTCTTACTGAAGGAAATGGTCACTCTCAGAGTACTTGAACTTCCAACTGGCATCATGTGAGATCCCCTCCAAATCAATCTCTGACAATAATTCTGGGAAGGTATAAGAGTCAACTGGGAGGGGCACCTTGCACATGCTCAGGTAAGGCCCTAATTAGCTGTGACTCCCATTCTCCCTCATTGCATCTGAATTCCTTAGCTGATGTCATATAGAGTCTCATCATCTCTGGTAAGTAATGAGTGTCTGACAGCTGATGAAATTCACTGTTTCCAGAAGACACGGGCATATGCGACACTGGGATCAACATCTCATTATCCATGGAAGGATGCATAGCCTGCTGCTTATTACCCTGCTCCATATTGGCTGAGACCTAACTTCAGAACAAACAACAGGCTGGCCCAGCCCATACACTGTTATAGGTATGGGTCCCAGCACCACTATACCATAAAGTGTCATTTTCGTAAGACAAAATTCTAATCTAAATTCAGTTTACTGCTTGATACTACATTGGTCCTATGCCATGAATCCAAGAATTGGTCAATAACATGAACAGATAATTATTAAATTTACAGATGATATAAATTGCATAATGTAGCTTATAAGTAAGTTCTTTAAAGTATAATGCAGAATTAGGACTTAAGATTATATGCAAGAACAATGACTGCAAAATAACCTGCATGAGAGCTACAGAAAGCACAGGACAGAGTAATGGGAACCTATTTGATAATAATAGTAACAGTAATGTGTCTTGTAGAGCCTTTCCTTTTTTTTTCTTCAAAATTCACTCTCAACAAAGTTTTCAGTTTTAAATATACCAGTCATTCAGGCTTGAAGAAAATGTTTGTACTTAGTTTTGGAGACATATAGGATAACATTCTTAAATATAAAACATTATTTTATCAAAGAAATGCATGTATGGAAAAATTCATACCAGAGGCAACATGATCAATCAGTTGGTGACTTAGTGTTAATTTGGGAGTGACCTGTGTTGCTTCAGCAATTGATTAAAAGGTGCAAACTGAAAAATAATGACTGGCCAAGCTAAAAAGAATCAGAAAGGTCATTTAAGCCTACCTTCTTGATTTGTAGATGAAGTCATTGAAAGAGTAAGAGTGACTACCCCAAAGACAAACAGTGAACTAGTGACAGAGATGCAGTAAAAGTTCAGCGGTCCTGAACATGGGAGAACTATATTTGAAAATGTGAGAATATTAGAAGATGTCAATGGCCTTTAAATAAATGCAACATCCAAAACAGTGGTTCATTGTTCATTCAAGCAAACATGCAATAGGTCTATTCTCTTTGATGTTAGGAAGCACAGAAGTACACAACAATAATTCTTGTATAACTAAGAAAATGATTCAGCTACTATAGAACCTGCTTGCTTTGATCTCCGCTTCATAAAAAATTCAAATTATTTTGGCAGATATGTATTAAATAGACTAGGACCTTGGGATGCCAAACATTGCTAAAGTCATGGATATGTGGAATATGTATGACTTTATAATGAATAGGGAACAGGTTCTGCAAAAAAAGTGCCTTAGAAATATTGCTAAAATGAAGATGCAGGAAAAATGATTACTACTATGGGAAGATGATGAATGGGATGTCTGCTGGGACAGGGCCTTGGTACTTTTAATCACTTTGTTGTTGATGATAAGCATGGATATATGCCTCCTGAACAATATTCATATGAAAAAAATTGTCAATTCACATTGTATTCTCAAAAACGCATAAACAGAATCAAAGCCAATATGAGGATTGAAGAAAGTGGGCTTAAGTTTCCCTTTCAAAGAAATTAAATTATTTTGGGGAAGCACAAGTTCTGTTCAACCCAGAAAAAGAAATTGAAAGTATGTGTTTCCAGGTTTTTAATACTGCCAGTTCAGTGGAGAAAATGTGAAAAGGCTCTACAATATAAATCAAGAAAACCTGACTTCAGAGCCCCCATCCACATTAACCAGGATTCTGTTTCTCAGCAAATCCGTAGTTAAGAGTCTAGAGCTACAGCACGGATATGAGAGAGCCACTGGAGCAATCTTGTTTTATGAATAGGGATACATTCAAATGTGGAGAGCTGGATTCAGGCTGACCTAGGACTGCCTAGTCCATACTTTCTCCTTTTCTAGATTACTTGCTACTACAAAAAACACACAGTGGAAACCCACAGTTTATAGATTCCTTCCATATCAAGAGCCTTCACATGATCCAGATTCTACACACTCATGAGTGGGAAGTGATGCAATGAGTCAGAACAGAGTCTCTCCTTGTCAGAATTTTACTCTGTAGGTTGCACTTAAGGAGTGAAATGAGTCAATGAACATTTCTTTCCTATCATATTGTCCCTGAAGCTTAAAACTTACAAGGCACTAAAATTATTACTGTCAATATATTGGTAATAGAAAACCATTATAATTACTTTAATTTGTCTTGATTTGATTTTGTAACCAAATTTTCTCAGGGCATTATTTCCAAATTTTCTATTCATATAACTTAAATAATCTGCACATTTCTAAAGAGGTCAATGTACAACAGATAAAGTCTTAAATGATAGTGCAGAATTTAAATCATAGGTATTTATATTATTTATATTTTGAAATGTCACTAAGATTTCTAAATTTAGAAATGGAAGGGGACAAAAAGAGAAGAGTAGAGGGTCAAAGCTCTCTAGAAAAGCCACTATGCCCCAGAAACGGAAACAGGGTTAATATCAGCAATAGCCACCAGAAGATGTGCCAAAGTCTATTGAATCAAAGATCTGTTCGATTACCTTTGGAAATTCTCATGGCACTCTAAAATCTCCTCATGTAAGCATACCTGTTGATTGTTAGTGATATCATTTTCAATTGCTATGGAGTCCACAAACTTCAATAAGTTTAACAGTGAAGTACTGTTCATAAATAATTGTCAGTTACTAAATATTACATATACATAAACAAAAAGAAGTAATATCAGACTGATCTAAAATTAAGATCTCTCATAATAACCAGAATATTGCTACCAAAATGATGATAAAAAGTACGAGTCATTTCTTATGTAGCATTCAAGAAATATATTTCACATTTAAATGTCTTTTACATTAATGCAGTTGTCAAAATGGTTTGCACATGCTTACTAGCAGATCATGTTTTAATATGCTAGAGATATTGGTCTACATTCACTTCTTCCCATGCTTGATTCTAATAGATTTCCAAAAAAATAACTTGGGCTGGACATAGTATAGAAAAATGCTACTAAGATTGTAATCCCATAAAGATATACTGTATTAAATTTTGTCACATATTTGACTCTGGTAATAATGACCATATACATATGATACTTAGAAAAGTAGTCTGGTACAGTGGGGCTGATGACAGAAAAACATTTTACCACCCTGTAAGTGAGTCAATGATATCCAAAGGACTTTATTAACTTTTGCACAATGCCGCAAAAGCTCTTACTACAATGTGAACCCTTTAAAAAACAAAGATCTTTTGAATTTAAAGCATCTGGTTAATTATAAATATTTTGAGAATTGAGCAAATGAGGTTTTCAAGATAAGTTAGAGTTAATTTTGGAAATACATTAGGTACTTAATAAATGCATATAAAATATTTTATATTCATGTACTATACATATTCTCATGTTTCATGTGCTGAAGTTCTGGTCTCAAGTTGATCTGTGTACCAGGAACTGGCTGAATCTTGTACAGGGTCAGACTTAGAACAAATAAATTAGAATGAACACAGCCTTTTCTTGTGAGTTAACAGATTCAACTTAATCTGGCATCAGTGACTTTAGATAGACTATGAGCTCTATCTCAAAAACTATGTGACTCATAGTTTAGTTGCTCAACACCAAGGGTAGAGGTGGAGCTTTGTCAGACCCACTGCTCCATAGTCAGGCTTGCATCAGGAATATATGTGTCCTCAATGTGGTATCCCTCAAATGTCTCCTTCAGAGGGCTTATTGCAATCCCTCCCATGCTTTCATCTTCCTCATGCATAGCACTTGCTACTCTCTAATATCAGGTACCTTATGAAATCATTCTATTTCATTATCACTGTCCTTCCTGCCAGAGCTTAACCATAAATGCAAAGCTTTATTTTACAGGACTCTGTCCTAAGCACCTATGACATTATTCAGCTTAGTTCAAGAGCTAAGAAATAGTTTTCCAAAGAATATTTCATTTAGTCCTTAACATTCCCAGAAGTTACTAGCATGATTGCTATTTATAGATAAAATAGTAAGGTGAAAAAAGAGATGACAGGATGATTTCTGGAAAAAGATAAAGGAATCCAAGAAATGAGGCTCACACTTGAGAAATGAATGGATCCTTATACAGAATTAAAAATAGTAACAAGGCACTATTTTCTTTGGGGGATTTTAATTTCCTGATTATATTAATTTGAAAATTTTAGTTTTCAAAAATTTTGTACTTGATTCAGTAATTTAAATTTTCTTTTGTCATTTTTAGATCATTTATTAAATGTTGTAACCAATGATCATTATTTATGAAAGACAAGAAATAAGAGAAACCATTTTTGCTGTTATCTATTGTTTAATTATATTCAATGTTTCTATTTCCATGTCACGGTCAAGTTCAAACTCTGATCCTTGTTAGACCAGGCATAAGTTACAGCTCGAAAATATGAAGCAGAGTTATGGAGAAGCTTGCTGCAACACAGAGGAGAGCTCAGCCAAGTCAATAGCAAATGCAAAGAGAAATGATACACCTTCCCAATTTGTTGTTCAATCATCTCTCCTTTGTTTTGCATAGTCTCTTGCCTGAGTGAATGCTTCGCATAGTAAACAAAGGAGAGCTCAAATCAAGTTTACCACCTCCATATGGTCGCAAGCCCATAGCTAGCTCAATATGGGTTCAGGAAAATAAGGAATAAGTCATTCTCCTAGAACACACAATTGTGTTGCTGAAACTTTAAAAGAACAAAGAGTTCAAAAGCAAACCAGAGTAAAACAAAAAAATAAAACCTCAGAGTATCATCTCTTTGGAGTCTTTCCAAAGCATCCATTTGACAAAGGAGCTCCTGCAAATCTTTTATCTGCAAAGTTAATTTCATTATTGCACTATACCATACATAAGATTAAAAAAAAAAAAGCAGATCCACACATTTATTAAAACTGTAATGAATGAATCACTTAGGCTTTGATCTTGTATAATAGTTTAGTGAGCACTCCTAAAGAGAGATCAATTAAGCATTTTTTCAAACAATGCTCTCAGACAAAGCATTTGCAGTTTACTTTATTAAAATTTAAGCACAGAACTCATTATAAAAACTAAATTCTCCACTGTTCAAGCTTTTTTTTCTGTCAACATAGAATACAGGCCTATTTCATACCTAATATGAAAAACTAAAACTTTGTATTTAATAATGACATTGTTTAGGGACATTCAACCACCAAATATCCCACTTCAACATACTGAAAGCAGCTCCTCCTGGCCTGCTTCCCTGAAAAAGGCAACACACCCTATGGAAGATTGATGACTTTTAATTGAACAGGTCACTGCTGGACTTTCAAGTGAGAGATGTTCTCCTTAGCACTGGAGAAAGCAATTTCCCAAACTTGCTTCTACGAGAAAGCTCACAGAGAAAAATCTGATCAAAGAAGCTGTTTCCCTGAAATTTGATATTAAAAAGCAGTGGTTCTCAACATGGGAGTTAAGACAATAGGAAAACAAAGATATTTGCATATGATTGATAACAAGGACAAAATGACAGTTATAAAGCAAGAAAGAAAATCATATTGTTGTTGGAGTCACCACAATAGAAGAACCCGAAGTCTGGCAAGGTTGAGAATCACTGCTGTAGAGTCCTATCTTCTGTGTCCTATTTCTCCACAGCTATCTATTCATCACCAAATATACCATAAAACTACACAGGTTTTCAAACCTTATAAAACCTTTCATGTCTTGAAAGGCTTGTGTTAAATCGATATGTGTGCTTTTTCTCATGTTAATTTATTTTTCAGAAGTCTCAGAACCCAGGAGAGGTAAGGACTTTTTCTTCCCTTGCAGAGTTTCTAATATGTTCTGATAAAATAGAGACAAACTAAGTTCTGTATTTTATGACACAATTACTTGTACTATTAAGATGCTATTCTTCTAGGAAACACACTTTTCATCAACTGACAACACTTTCCTAGAATACTGAATCATCCTCCATATCCTGCAAATGTTGTTTTGGTTTGTTTTGTTTTTCATTGCTGTAGTATACCATTGCTTTTGTACTCTAAACACAAAGTAAGATTCACATAATGATGAATTTGTTAAAGTGAGTTTCCATCAGGTCCTGTAAGGGGCTTTGTTTGTAATCTGAAGATGTCTTCAACTTACACATAAAAGGAAGTAAGCAAATCAGGTCAGAAAGAGGACAGAAAGAGACCAAAGAGAGATGCATCATTACTATTACATCATATGTGTATTTCCTTTGATACCTAAAAATGGAATGATGAAATTTGAACAGAGCCCATGTCTTTGTTATATCTCTGAAACTACTTCTGTGACATGAAAAGGTCTTTTAACTTTTCCTAAAAGAAGTGTCTATGTTTCGAAAGAGAAGCTGCTGTAGTGGATAGATACTCTTCTTAGATTTGTAAAACTCTAAAAATCTATGATTTCTATAACTTGGATTTCAATTATATTTTCACTACTCAGCAAGTTCTCTTTGATTTTCATACAAATCTGTATTCAGGTTATTGCTAAACTGATGTCTTCAGCTGAAAGCACCACAGGAGGAGAGGTAGAAGATGAGGACAGAGGAGGAGGGACAGAGGAGCAGGGACAGAGTGGAGGGGTGAAGGAAGAGAAGGATGGCAGAGGAGGAGGGCAGAGGAGGAGAGCAGAGAATGGGGGCAGAGGAGGAGGGGGAGAGGATGGGCGGCAGACGAGGAGGGGCAGAGGAGGAGGGTCTGCATTTTCACCTCTTCTCTTTATACCCAGGATACCTGCATTGACATCTGATCATCTATAATGTGCAACATCCAAAACAAAACCAACAAATGCTGAGCATCTGGAAAGATCCAACTATGAATTCTGAAAGTGGTGCAACTTAGTAAGTGAAAAAAATATTCATGACATAAATCCTTGTTTCCAGCACATGTCATTCAAAATGAATCAAAAATTGATTATTTCAGAGGCAGGTGGATTGCTGAGTTTGAGGCCAGCCTACACAAAGGAACCCTGTCTCAAAAAACCAAAAAAGAATTTTTTTGATTACTTAGTTTTCATGTTTGTCAGTATATGTTTGGATATTTAGAAAATTAAGCTTCATGAAGTTAATTTGTACATGAATTTGGAATGAACACACCTGGCTATCATTTCCACCCTCTCACCTATAAGTGCTGATATAAACTCATTTTCATAGGAAGGCTTGACAATGACTGAAGGACTCACCTTTTTTTGTTTGTTTTGATTTCTTTTGTTTTTCGAAACAGGGTTTCTCTGAGTAGCCCTGGCTGTCCTGGAACTCACTCTGAAGACCAGGCTGGCCTCGAACTCAGAAATCCGCCTGCCTCTGCCTCCCAAATGCTGGGATTAAAGGCGTGCACCACCACCGCCCGGCTAGAAGGACTCACCTTAAAGAAAATTTTTTTCCTGCAAAAATAACTGTATATTGGGACTAAAATGCAAAGTGACCTTGGTAAGCATAAAAACATACGAAAGAAAGGGCAAAGTACTAAGAGATACTGGTTTTAGACTATACTGAAATTTTAATGGATGAGTCATATCTCCCAAAGAGTAACACACTGGGTGTCTTTAATATATATATATATATACACACACACACACATATACATATATATGTATGTGTATATACATACATATATATATATGTATATATA